>NC_134568.1:108552810-108790310 GCF_050947875.1 Dermacentor variabilis
ACCTGGCATCATCGCTAGAGCCAGCAAGATGTAATCGTCCTTGTGCGTACTTCTTTCTGGACATCACGCAAGCCTTTGTCTTTTTCTCAACCGTGGCCTTTGCCGAAGCCCTCAAACACGGTGGTAGCCTTCAAGTATACTGGTGTTGAAGGCCGCACACTGGATTACGTTACGGACTAGTTATCGCACAGAGCAATGAAGGTACGCGTTGATCATGTGAGAAATAAACCTCGCCTTATTACTTGTGGAGTTCCTCAGGGCAGCGAACTCTGGCAAGTTTTCTTCAATTGTACGCTTCTATGCCTACGTCGCTGTTTATCTGAGAGAGGGAACTATCCAATAGGTGTTGCAGCGAACGCACACGATATGGCCTTTTGGATTACTCGTCCTTCAAGTGCTGAACCGCAACTAGGAGCAACAATGCACGCTGAACTGGATGCGATAGCGGAATATCTTGTTGAAACCGTCCTTCATATTTCTCCGTCTAACTTGGCAACTGTTGCCTATCACACACGACAGTTAGCACGACCGTCCCTGAAAGGTTTTCGACTGAACAATTTTTCTGTACTTTGGGTAAAACAGCATAGATACCTTGATATAATTGTAGATGACACAATAAGCTCGAGACCTGCTGTTAAGGCAGTGAGTACATTATCCCGGTCTCTCCTAAAATATATGATGGCACGGACAGTTCGAGGCAATGGCTGTGATCAGACAATTACTATACGAGTTTATCAAACACCGTTGCTTGATAAACTCGAAGAGCAATATTTTTGCTTTGCTTTTGGTCAGTGTTTCAAGTCGACTGATGGCTCTGCTAGAGAAAGATCATCGAGTGGCTGTTCGAGTAATACCCCGCCTACCACATTCAGTGGACACCACACAAATTGGTATATAAGGAAAGGAGGCTGCTGATGAGCCGGCGGCGTCAGCGCACGAGCTTGACTTCACAAATGACAATTTATGTGAACTCGACGACACTAGACTGCCTAACGCCACCAATTCTAGCGCTCACGCCCGAATGAAGGCGTCGCCAAGGAATTGCATTCTACAACAATCTCTGGCCATGCTCTAACCCTCGGCAGTAGGTCACTATAGCTTAAGTTACACATCAGGTGTGTTAATGTCGCACATCGCCTTCACCAACAAGGACGTGCGCCGAGCCCTACGCGTACCTGCCAACCTTTTAACTTCAATATTCAGAAAAATCCCGTAGACGCAACCCCGAAATGGTGAGGGAGGGGAGATAGCACGCAATATTTCTACTTTTCCTGAGAACACAACTTTCGTGGGATACGTACGTACTTTATTATAAACTATTTACCTTTACAGGCTACATACATGCCGCAGCACATTTGGACAAGCAGAGACTGACAAGCAACACATCGTTTTTAAATCGTAGTGACTTTTGCAGTAGCTACGCTGCTAAAGATTTCGCCTGCCTTAGGAACTTCTCTGAATAAGCACGCTCGAAGCAGGTCCTTCTTGTGTACTCCCACAATCAGAAGGCGGGACTTGACGAGCAAAAGTTTTTCGCGAACAGCTTATTTACCGAGAAACTAGGTGAGTGTTCGTAAAAACTTAGACGGAGCATGAATTTATAGTGTTGACCGAAAATTCAGAAGACATGGCAGGTATGCCTCCGTGCCTGAGTTGTGGACACTGCTGCGAAACGCTTGAGCACTTGCTGTTAGAATGTTCAACTCTGAACAGTTGTCGCTGTAGGCTGCTGAGTAAGTTTCAACAACATAATCTTCCATGAACTGCTGTTAATGATATCTTGTTTCCTGAAAGTCGTGCGTCAACTCGATATGAGGCTCACAAGCTGTACTGCAATTTTTGTAGCCTCGTGATGAGACACTCGTCTGTTACACTGGTACTCGGCATGTGACTGTGTTATGTGTTGTTTATTCCTCTATTTTAGAGCGCATCTCTTAGGCGCCGATTCGTGCGTTCAGCGTCAGCGTGCAGCGGCGTCGTACCTCGTAACCGAGCAAACGAGCACAGCGAAAGATGAAAGCGACCGCGGAGCGCAGCGGGAGATGAAAGAAGAGAGCGCGAGGAGGAAGGCGGAGGAGGAGGAGGCTACAGTGAAATCAATAAGACTGAAAGGAGGGCTAGTAGGTTTGACATTATTGTGGAAAGTTTTGCGCACACTAAACAACGACAACAAGGACACAAAACCAGCGCAGTCTTTGTGACCTTTTCTTGTCGCCGTTTAGTGTGCGCAAAACTTTCCACATTACAGTGAAAGCATGAGACGGAAAGCGGAGGAGGAGCGGAGGAGAAACGGCCTGCGCTTTCGCTGAGTTGCCGGCGGCCATGGCATCCGCAGCAGCGTGGGCGATCTCATCTGCAGTTCCAGGAGAGGGGGGACAGGGTGGCGTGAGGTGGGGAGGGCTACGTTCGCCCGCGGCGTCAGCTGCTAAGGTCAGTCCGCGGTACCAGCGGGTGTGATGGGGACGCTGTTCTTGCAAGGGGCGATGCTGAGCGGCCATGTGTAAAGTCCGATGTGAGGCTGCCTTGGATGTTGTCGCTGCTGAAATTGGTGGCACCACGATTTCCCCGACACTCTTGTCGTTGTTGTAACGAAAGCGTGATAAGAAAACCGTAGTGCCGCGCAAGACGGGCTATGCGGTGACGATGGCTACGATATGGCGCCAGAGTAGCCCGCGTCGTCTGTATGAAAACAAAGCACCGCATGAGCAGAGATCTGTCTGCGGCGGCTGCTGTGAATCGCGCCCACGCGTCACCCAACCGTCACCCACGCACAGCCTCTCGCGATCTCCCTGTTAGCGAGGCAGTCACTTCGCACTTCGCTCCGTTTGCAATGTGCCACACGAGACAGATTTTCCGCGCCAGCCACGCTACTGACATCGTTCTCTTTCTAATATAAACCGCGTACGTATATAATCACAATACAAAATATTGACACGCGAAATGAAAATATGTATAGAGCTGCGCTGAAATTTCGCACTGGGGAGTATCGTAATCGACGGTGAATTTCTTGTTATTCCTTAATCTCGTTGTTTTCTTTCTTTTCCTCTCCTCTGCAAGCGAATGGGAGTGTTTTCCTCTTAGGAGACGTTTGAAGTCCGAAGTTTATTACAGAAATGCCAATACGAGCATACCTGCCAACCTCTGAACAACAAAATTAGTACAAATTCCGCAGACATGTGGGTGAAGGGGGGTGAAAGCAAGTATTTTAGTAAAGGGACCGACTAGCAATATTTATGGTACCCATTGGTTTTTTCTTTCTTTTTTTGTGTGTGTGACGGAAAACTTACGAGTGAGAGTTCAAACTGCAGTGATAACGCCAAAAACATAACGGAACATTTTTGTCAGATTTTTTTTTTCAATCTGAAGTCGTGATCGTTATGAATTCCTGTGCTACAAACAGTGAGAGTTGAGCGTGATAGCCATTGTGCGTTAGCTCTGGTTGAAAGCAGGCAACAAGTGCGGCCCCAGCCATAAGACATAAATCTTTCGTGAATGAAGGTGACGTTCATGCTGTCCGTGCTTCTGGAACTGCAGAGTTATTTCCACAATAACCGCTACGTGCTGTTGTGGTTTCCTGTCGAACTGCTTTGACCATATACAAGTCAAGTTCTTTTTAGTCAAGCCAAACTTTCCAACATGAAACGACACTTTCATTGCAGTGAACTCAACCTTTAGACACGATGCGCAGTTCAGCGTGTTGTCGTTCGGAAGCATGTTGTATCTTGAAAATATGAGCGAGCTGAAGGGAAGAACTTTAGCTAGAATGCACGATCAGAACTTGCATTTTAGAACATCGACGGGACTCAACATCGCATGAGACTGGGGATCATGAGATCCCCTGGCCTGTTTGAACGCCACTAATTAGAATGCCCTTCCTATTCTTTATCCCCCCTCTTGTTCTTTCGCTCTCTCTTCTTTCTAACCCTTATTTACCCGCTCCAGTGCAAGGTAGCAAACTGGAAACTCGCGTTTGATCAACCTCCCTGCCGTTCCTTTATATATATATATATATATATATATATATATATATATATATATACATATTTCATTTCATTTTATTACCTTAAAGACCCCTTGATAGGGGTATTACATAAGGGGTGGGAATACAATAGTACATAATTTGCATAATACGTAAGTGAACACGCAAACAACAACAAAAAACTGTAGGTGATAAAGGGTTACATACGTCAGCGCAAATACATAGAACTAAGTAATACAAACTAAACTTGCACGAGCATATAAGTCTATTAACACAAGTCATTTCTATTGTGAAAAGTGCGCAGTGACACTCTCCATGAACGTACAAGGGCAAATGATGGCGGAGATTTGGTGGGGCAGATTGTTCCAATCTGTAGCGGCATGGCAAAAGAATGAGGCGGAAAAGGTAACAGTGCGCATGCGAGGGCGGCCCACTTGAAAAGTGTGGCGTGTACGATGAGATGTTCGGGCTGCGGGGAGGATATAGGGTGGTTGATTAAGCGAGCTGTGATAAAACTTATGGAAAAGTGAAAGGGTTCCAGTGCGCCGGCGCGTACAAAGGGGAAGTAAATTCAATTCTTTCTTTAAGTAAGACATGCTCACGTCATATGAATAATTAGAATGGATGAACCTTGTGGCACGGTTTTGAACGGCTTCGAGTGCGTTAATGAGATATGTTTGGTGCGGATTCCATATGGCGGATGCATATTCCAATTTTGGTCGGACTATTGACTGGTAGGCCAGTAGTTTAACAGGTTTGGGGGCGCGTTTTAGATGACGCTCGAGAAAACCCAGCGATTTGTTAGCAGATGAAATGATGTTACTGACGTGTGTTCGCCAGGATAAGTCGTTAGATATAGTAACACCTAGGTACTTGTAAGACTGCGCAGCACACACGGGAATGTTATTAATTGTGTATTGGTAAGGAAATGGGTCGCGCCGACGAGAAAATACCATCAAGTTGCATTTCTTAGGATTAAGTTCCATTAACCACCGGTCGCACCATTGCTGTAAACAGTTTATGTCCTCCTGAAGTAAGTCTTGATTAGATGTGTTAGTAATTGTTCGATAAATGACGCAGTCGTCTGCGAACAAACGAACGTTGCAAGACACGTGCAGGGGTAGGTCATTAATGTATATTAAGAAGCGTAGGGGTCCAAGAACAGATCCTTGCGGTACACCGGAAGTCACTGGTAGGTGGTTAGATGCGCGGTTGTTAACTGTAACGAACTGAGATCTGTTTGTCAAGAACGCTTCAATCCATCGCAAAATGTCGGGGTGAACGTTCGCAAGAGAAAGTTTTAGTAGTAGACGTTGGTGTGGTACCTTGTCAAACACTTTTGCAAAATCTAGAAATATCGCGTCTGTTTGGAGGTTAGAATCTACATTAGTGTGAATATCATGCAGGAAAATGGCGAGTTGTGTTTCGCAGGAAAAGCCTTTGCGGAACCCATGCTGTGAAGAATGAAAGTACTTGTTCGAGTCAAGAAATTTCATGATTTCTTTGTACATGACCTGTTCCATGAGCTTACAGGGCACACTCGTTAATGAAAGGGGGCGATAATTAAGCGGGCAATTCCTGTCACCTGATTTGTGGATGGGAACAACCCTCCCCACCTTCCAGTCATGCGGTACTTCACCAGTTGAAAGTGACTGCGAGAATAGCATACACAGAAACACCGCGGTGACGTGTTTAGTATTCTTTAACAGTTTCGAATTAATGTTATCCACGCCGGCTGACGATGTGAGTTTAAGGTTGTCAATTAACGATGAGATACCAGCTGGGGAAAATGTAATGGTTGGCATAACGCTTGTTTCGTTAGTACGCGAAGAAAAAAGGGGACGTGGTAGGCTCTTCTGTAAATACCGAGACAAAAGCTGCATTAAAAAGGTTCGCGCACTCTACATCGTCGACCGTTTCACCACCTTCATTGATAAGTGTTACACTGTGCCTTTCTTGAGGGTTTATCCCCTGCCAGAATTTTTTCGTGTTATTGATTAAAAGTTTCCGAAGGTCATCACCAAAGAATGCATCTTTCGCCTTGCGAATCGCTGATAGGTATGCGCGTTCAGCAGTGTAGTATTTTTCCCATGCACACGTGTTCATCCTGCACTTTGCGGCACGATACATGCGTTTCTTCTTGTTTTCTAGTCTTTTTAACGAATTGTTAAACCATGGTTTTTGTTCATGTGTTCGAAAGGTGATTTTGGGTATAAACTGGTTCGCTAAGTTGTTTATTTTTTGTTTGAATATCAGCCAAGTTTCATGAATGCTGCAGTTATGAAACGTATCTTGGAAGGAAGGTAGAAAATTCTGTAATTGTTCACATATTGCATCCTAATTTCCTTTGTCGTATAAGTGTATAGTTTTCTCCCGCTTCTCCCGCAGAGCCGGAGCAAAGCGAAAAGAAGCATGGATGACCTTGTGATCACTAATTTCTCTAAGATAGGTGATGGACGACAAACTGTCTGGACAGTTGACCAGTAGTAAATCTAATATGTTTGCAGTGTCTTGGGTGACGCGCGTTGGCTCTAATATGAGTTGTGTCAGGTTGAAGTTGAGGCAAACGTCAAGAAAATCTCTCGATTCGGTTTGGCTTACCAGAGAGGGTACTGTGTTATGCCAATCAATGTCTGGTAAGTTAAACTCTCCAAAAACAAGAAGGTCGGCATTAGGATAGCGAGAGCAAACCACATTTAGTGCATTGTTTAGATTACGAGCCAAGTCGGCGCTATTGCGAGGGGGCCTGTAACATACACCTAAAATTATAGACTGTGGGGCGGCGTGGCATAGAATAAACAGTATTTCTAATTCTGATGTGATGTTAATGGCAGAGCACGATAACTGTTGACTAACGGCAATAAGCACACCTCCTCCTCTAGTCCCGGCACGATCTTTTCGAAAGACGCTGAAGTTTGGCAAATCAGCCAACACTTCCGAGTCATAGATTTCGTTACAAAGCCACGTTTCCGTGAGTACAAGAATGTCGCTGTTGGACGACAGCACGAGGTTAGACACGTGCTCTCGTTTTGGAATGAAGCTTCGTATGTTAGTATAAATTATTGAAAGGGAAACATGCGCTATAGGTTTCGTTCGAGGGGGATGGCTTGTTTTTTGATGATGCGATGACTGCTATATTACTTTCACTGTTTGCGATGCGTCATCGTACACGTAGCGCTTAGAACCAATGAAAAGAGTTTTAAAGCGCAAAGAAAATGGCACAGACTTGGCTTTCGCAAACGAAACAAGTTTCCTGCGGACGTCCCTAACTGCCGGGGAAAAATCCTCACCCATGCTGAGATCAGTGCCCTTAAGTTTGCGCCCATTTGAGAGCACCATTTCTTTTTTCTTATAATGATTAAACTTAACAATTAGTGGGCGCGGGTGATTAGCAGAATAGCGACCAACACGATGCGCACGCTCTATGTCTTGAGGTTCAAGTGGCACGTTCAGGTGGTCTGAGCATAGACGTAAAATTTTTTCTTCAGACGCGGCCGACGTTTCTGATGCTGCTGTATCAGGAAGGCCGTAAAACACGAGATTGTTTCGCCTTGAGCGATTCTCTGCATCGTCAACGCGGGCATTCAGAGTGTGAACAAGCTTTGCTGTTTGCTCGGTATCCGTCCTTATGGTCTGTCTCTCGATTTGCATTGGTAGTAGTTTCTGATAATGGCCCTCTAGATCCGCTAACCTCTTGCTTAAGTCGACGAGTGCAGCACTTGTAGCCGTACATTGGCTTTTAAGGATCTGCATGTCGGCTATTATTGTGGTTTGGCCAGCGGACAGTTTTTTCAGTTCGGCAAGCACAGCATCATTACCAGGACCAGGGTTCATTTCAATATCCCCTGACTGTAACAAAATAGATCTAATTACACTGAGACACTCACAAACAATATCAAAGCAGCACTGCGGGCTCGGAAGCTGCACCAAAAAGTAATTGCTAGTTCTCTTAGTATAAAAGTAGTCCGGTTCACAAACCTGCATGATGAATAGAAGTGGGTTACTGGTGCGTGTTGTCGCACAGCCACCGAGCCCACAGAGCGCGGATGATGGAAGTGGTTCCGTTATAGCTTGCTCTGCAATCGTTGTCGATGACAGCACGGCTCTCGGTAATTGCTCAAGCATCCAGTTTTGAGGTGGTGGCGCATTTGGAGAGGCGGAATGACTGTCGACACGTATGCGCCAACTAGTCACATCAATCCCTGTGCGCAGATCTGGCGGTTCCCTCACGACGCTCGCTGACAGCAGCCACCGAGCCCACCTATATATATATATATATATAGATATATATATATATATATATATATATATATATATATATATATATATATATATATATATATATATAAACTTGCATGCGAAACAGCGTAATGTGCGCCGCCATTAAATGAGAGCCGCCACGCCTCTGCTGCTCTACTCGTTGCCGCGTAAGTAGCACCGCTTGGCAGCGTGAAATTTCCGCAAAATGTATGCGCATAGAATAATGCGCAAACGCATATACAACATAATGAAAGCGATCTTAAATAATGCGCATGGGACACCTAATAGCAGTCGACTTAGTAGAATAATTTTCGGTCACAGGGTAATAAATCCAGCCTTTGTACCACAGTTCCACCGCAAAACATCGCGACATACCATTGTTCGCGACTTTCTGCGCCAATAAAAAATTATGATGTCTGCTTAAACCGCAAACATGTTCCATTCTATCGCTATAAACCATGGCCTTTTCATTTCCACCAACATCTTACGGCATATTATGAGCAGTTGTCGGTCCCTTCTTTAAATTTTGCTCTGAGCGTACCTTTTATGAAATGCATAGTTACTTTGTTACAAATAATTCACCTTTAGACTGACAAGCAACATATAATTTTGATATCATAGGTACTTTTCAAGTTACTTTGTTGCTGCCGATTTTATTTATTTATTTTATGTATTTAGTGATACTGCAATCCCAGGAAGGGATTTTCGCAGGGTGGGGTACAGATACAAGCACTGGTCAAATATTTACAAAAGAAGCCAGAAAAAAAAGGCCGCAAATGATTAGCGAACAAACAAAAAGGATCAGCATTTCATATAACAGAGTTCAATGATGACAGTGTAACATAGGAGTAGACAAAGCACCACTGTGAGGTTTATGGCATATCGTAATTATTCAGGAACATATAAAATATTGATTAGTACAGTAATACAAAATGTAAGCGGCATAAAGTTGATAACAATAAGAAATTGGTAACTATATGAGCAGCAGGGAATGAATACAACAGAAAATGGATGGTTATGGACACTGAGGCTTCTAATGAATGACGTTAGAGATTGCTGTATTACTTGATAGTTAGTAAGTCGATTCCATTTCGTTACTGTTCTTGGAAAAAATGAATATTTAAAGCAGTTATTACGCTGACGAAAAGGGGTGATTGTGAGATTATGACGTTGTCTTGTAGTGTAACCTGAAGAGAAGGATGTTAGTCCGTCAATATTAATCTTAAAATGACCTTTGATTAATTGATATAAGAACTTAAGTCTGGAAACACGATTTCTTTCGGATACAGGTATCAAACCAGCCCTATTTAACAGATCAGTTACTGATGTGCGTCCATAGTTATTGTAAACAAAAGGAACTGCTTTCTTTTGTACTTTTTCAATTTTATTAATGTTTCTTTTAGTAAATGTATCCCAAATTATCGCCGCATAATCTAACATTGGAAGGACAACCGATTTGTAAGTTAGGAGCCGGACTCTGGGTGTGGAGAGTTTTAGCGCTCGCCTAAGAAAAAGAAAAGTTTACGGTTAGCATTGCTTATAACCTGATGAATGTGTTTAGTCCAGTCAAGGTCGTTAGTAATCCATAATCCTAGATATCTGTATTGTGCAACTTCGGAAAGGATATTGTTAGCAAAAGAATATTGGAATATGAGGGGATTCTTCTTGCGGTTATTCTCATGTAAACGGTTTTTTGAAAATTTATCGGCATCTGCCAGGCATCACACCATTTAGTAATATTTTGGAAGGCCTCGTTCAGTGTTGTTTGATCTGCTATGGTTTTAATTTCTGAGTAGAGCGCACAATCATCAGCGTGTAATTTTTTATGAACTGGAATCTCTTTTACGATGTCGTTTATATAAATGATGAATAGAAGTGGCCCAAGCACCGAACCCTGAGGGACGCCAGAGTCACCAGAAAGAGACTGAGATGAATGATCACGAAAAGTGACATATTGTTGACGGTTGCTCAAATATGCCGAAATCCAATAAGTAATCTTGTTATTTTTTATTGTGCTATTAATTTTGGAAAGCAGCTTTTTGTGAGAAACTTTATCAAATGCTTTTGCGAAATCCATAAATATGGCATCTGTTTGGTTCCCATTATTAATAGAGTTAGCAAAGTCGTGTACAGTTTGGACTAATTGAGTGCAAGTAGAATAACCTTTCCGGAATCCGTGCTGAAAATTTGTAATAAAATTATGTTTTTCAAGAAAATCAAAGATGTGGGTATGTATTATGTGCTCCATAATTCTGCAAGTTGTCGATGTTAGTGAGATTGGTCTATAATTATTGATGCACTCTTTTTTACCGTTTTCATGTGCTGGTTGAACTCTGGCCGTCCTCCAGTCGTTCGGAACCTGTCCTTCGTTTAGAGACCTTGAAAATAATATAAACAAGTACTTGGCTACCCATTCTGCATACCTAGTTAGCAGTGAATTTGGTATGTTATCGGGCCCGGGGGACTTCTTCGTATCGAGATTCAAAAGCATTTTAATAATACCTTGCTCGCTGATGACAAGATCAGGCATCGGAGGTAAACATGTTTCGAAAGCGGGCAGTATGCCATTATCATTAGTGAAAACACATTTGAAGTATTCATTAAAAGCAGATGATACTTCTTTTTCGTCATGGGTTGGAGTACCGTCAACTTCAATCGCATGAGAATCTCTGGATACCGGTGAGATTGTGCGCCAGAATTTCTCTGGTGAAGTTGAAATGAAGTTAGGCAACAAGTTGCCAAAATAATTTTCTTTATCAAGTGCTATCTTGCTTTTATATTAATCAGTAAGAATGGAAATCTTTTCTTGCAGACACCTAGGACGATTAACTGCTTGCTTTCAATTTTTAATCGTTCTAATTTTCAGCGCATTTGTATTGAAATACGAGAAATCCGGGGATTCTCACATTTTACCTTTTTAATAATGCGTGGCACAAAACGTTCAATACACATCAATACGAGATCCTTGAAGTAAATCCACAAATCATCTACATTTGCTGTTGACTTTGAAAAACTATCAAAATGGAAAGGATGAGACAGTGATTATCGATGTGTCATCTGCACGTGAGAAGTTAGGAAAACACGAGTGTTTTTCATTTATGTCGATAGCAGTGTCAGATAAGGTAAGGAGTACGGCCTCGTGATAGGAGATTCTCTTGACAATTTCGCATTTTGATTTAGTACTAATAGATCCGCTCACGAAGAAAAGGTCTAGTATAGATTTAGAACTGTCGTGTATCCTAGTGTACTCGCCAACAACTTGAGATAAATGAAAAGCAAATGCTATATCCAACATTGCATCACCTGTTTTGTCGTTATGGTTTACGAGGGACATTGTGGACCAGTCAATATTAGGTAGGTTGAAATCGCCAGCAAGAATTATCCGATCGCCAGGTTTTATATACGTGTTCATGTAAGCTCTTAAATCATCCAAAAGTGACAGGGAATTGGAAGGTGGCCTGTACATCACGCCTATGATGTACCTGATTCGACCACAATAAGCTTTACTAAAAATGCACTCAACATTTGACACATCAGGCATCCTGAAAACTCGTAATGATTTTTTGTAGATAATACAAACTCCACCACCTCCACCAATGTGGTCTTTCCGGAGTGCATTGTACCCAGCAGGCACGAATTCGCTGTCGAAAATTTCATCATGTAACCAAGTTTCAGTCAGCACAGCAATGTGCTGACTGAAACTCAGTCAGCGCATTGGTACTTGTACATTGGTACAGGTACTTCTCTGAATAATCTTGCTCGAAGCAGGTACCCCGCTAGTGTATGACCCTTAGCACTGCCACAAAAGAGCAACACATACTAACACAACTAATTTTTGTATGCATTTCTTTTTGTCATCTGGCACTGACACATTCTACAGAACCTTTCTTTCGCGAAGTGAACCTATCTTTTGTAAAATTGATGGCATGTTCCTAAAATAATAAACGAATTCAAATTCGTAAACATTACGGAAAATTCGGGTGAGTTGGTAGGTACGATACCAGTACAAAGATGTGCTCCCGAGACCCAACAATATTCTTAAGGAGTCCCAACAAAACATCCCATGGGGCATCCACATCAGTAGCAGCATAGAATTGCTCTAGCACGTTTTCCTCTCTCTTTGTGATGTTTGTCAATGTTCACATGAGTATTAATAATTATAGTAATAATAATATTAGTTACACAATCGCTTGGTCACTTCAAGGTTAGGGCTGGTTGACCGTTTTAACTTGCAGCACAAATTTAAAGCAATCAAAGCGCGTTGATGTAAAACACAATTACGCCAGAAAAAAACCCATTATGATGGTAAGAGGCATTATGTAGCGGCTCTTTATTTGCATGTTTGCGAGCTAAACGTACCTTGAAGAAATTAGGGTAATGCTGCCTATGGCTGTTCTGGCGCATGACGCAGAAGCAACGCTCGCTTTCGTTAGTCAAGGCGTGCTTGGAGTCCTTGCGAGAGCAGAAGCAAGTGGGGAGAGTGGCGAGCGGAACCCCATAGAATAAAGAACCAACTTTAGAGAAGGGAAACTGCACCTTCCGCAGTGGTACGAAAATAAGAGCACATTGAACTGACGTTGGTCGACACCAGATGGCGCTGCTCAACCAGGAAGCGAAAGTGCAGTTTTTTTTTTAGAGCAAAATCCAATATGGCCCGCTTTTTCACCGGTAGCATACGCTGGTACGCGCTGTGCTCGCCCTGCCGGCTATGCGCCATGCCTCAATGCCTTGGCTGCAGCGCAGCTGGTGCGTTCTAATTGCCATAAGACCAAAGAGCCTCTCCTGACGCCCAAACAAGCAAGCCACATGTGAGCGAACAGAACGTGCCACTTTATTGGCAGGAGACAAGCAGTATACATTGACGTGCAAGAGCAGAAATAAAATTTGCATGTCGCAATACGCTGGAATCATTGATGAGATCTCGTAAATGGCTCACCATCATCGTCATACATGGTGACGTGGTAACGAGTGACAGCCAGCAGTGCAAGCAGATTGGGCAGAGTGTCCCGCCTATTTGCAGCGACAGTCGCCGTTAAAGGTGAGCAACTTGCATTGCGAAGCAATCGGGTGACGCAGGCATCTGCTGTGGCAGCCTACACAGCGACATGGGCACCTGGCATTTTAGCGTTAACTCGTTTCCAACCTGCACGTTTCTTTCCTTTCGGGGGCCACTAATGTGTGGCTCCCATTTTTGGTGTCCCACTTTGTCTCAATACGGACACATCGGTCCCGTGGGCATCACCTTCGGCAGCCACTTTTGCGGGCCTTTTCACGCTTCATACACTTCGAACCATGTAAGCACGTATGCTGGTCTCCGTGCTCAGCACATCATGGCCGAGGAAGGCCACAAGCACAATTTGTCCGTGGCTGCAGCAGGAAAGAACGAACGGGGAGCACCAGTTACGGTGCGTGTATACTGGGAATATATGTCGCTATGCTGACTGCAGGAGCAAATGCTTGCCTCGAGGCACTGCTTACCAAAGCAAGTGACGAGGCCCCCACATCCGAGAAATGTAACACGGCGACCACAACCAAGTGGGCAGCAAAACCAAATTCTGCAATCAACCACTTCAGTGTAGCTTGCGCAAAGACCCAGGCTATCGAGGAAGAAGAGGAATCATCAACGAGACTAGGAATATGAAAATGATAAAGCTTGCATTCGAGAAAGAAGCCACTCTGCTCTGCAAGCACTGAAGGCTAAAAACATTAAGAAAAGTGAAATGGTGCATAGCACACGGTGCGTAGGTTAATGCAAAACACATACCAATACTGCACCAGGTATTTCAGGAGAGGAATTGCGCATGACAACATGCACTAGAAAATACTGCTACAGATATGTTATGCTACTAGACAGTGACTGGTATTAAGTATGAGCGAAGAATCGATAGACCTTTGTTTGGATGAGGAAGAATGATCTCTAACGAGAATGGGCAATGAAAAATCTTGCATTTATACAAAAAATTACACTTGGCACAAATGGAACTGACATGGCCAGGAAGCTGATTAAGGGCAAACTAACGGAACTCTTTTGGCCAGCGTCGTCCGCGCTTGATAAGAAGTTGCAAGTGCATCTGAACACGAAGAATTTCTAGAAAGTCCTTTCTGAGTTACCTGGATGACTCGGCCAAATGTCCATGCTGGTGGAATGGTGGCTGAAGCTCTTTTCAGTCTTTACACAGTCCTCTGCAGACTTGATATCTCATCCAAATTCTTCTGCAACCGCTTCTTCGTTCGTGGTGTAAGAGCCTTGCAAACTCGGCTCCATCCCTTCCTGTTGGTGTAGATGGGCGCTCCTGTGATGATCAAGATGTGCTTGGCACAGATTCTGCTGGAGCAGAACAGGGACACATGAGATAGAGCACAGATTAGCCAGACTAATGTAGAGTTTTTTTTTATGTTCGAGCCAATTTTGCTGAACCATAAATATAACAAACATTCATATCTGCTGCAAACACATGACATGTATCTCAAGACTAGCAAGCCAATAAAGCATTTATCAAGCATATTTATTTCTGAACCAGGTGTTGTTTACCTTGTAGTAGCAGCCAAAGTCCACCAATCGCCTTTTTGTAGCAGGCAGCAGCTTCTCTTTAGTGCATGGAGTGTGTTGCTTTATACTGGTACCGTCCTTATTACTGCATGTCTAGAACAGAAACTTCGAATGCATCAGAAATTGAAAAAGCACAATTTTGCAATATGAAATGCAAAAAAGTGTGACATATATATTGTAATGGTTTGCGACTACAGAACACATGCAAATGTGCACTGTCTGTTATAGGGTACTTAAGCAGCATGTTAAATAAATATTGCTGCTGTCAATAAAATTGATGTCTGCCTAACTACAATGAATGACAGCAGCTTAAGTATTATAAAGGTAACCAATGAGAACATTTGTGCATCGTTTATACACTAGAAGAGATCACACTGCTGGCTCCACAAGCAAATGCGTGAAAGTCATGAAGCTGTTAGAACTGATGCATTCTTTTTCTACACGAACGTGATGCACCGCTTGACTACTGCAAAAATAAGTGCCTTACGGTAAACCAAACATAACAGTAAGAACATTTGGAACCAACAAGTACGAAATATGAGTGAATTATAGTGCTTGCAGCTGTTAAATACATTACATTCTGAACTTTCTCTTCATTTTACTGAAGGGTTATTCGGTTTTGTAGACGAAAAAAGTTGCTGGCGGACTCGAAGAAAAGTTTCATATATATATATATATATATATATATATATATATATATATATATATATATTGATAAGGCTACTGAGTTACCTATGGCCATGGCTACAATGAGATTAAAAATGTGACGTGCGTTCCAATATCGCTCTCTCTTTCTTTCTTGATTGTGTGTGTATAACGAAGGCCTGACAACTAAAGGTTTACTTAGGAAACAGCAACAGAGGTTCCTGACTGCCCATATGTAATGCAGGATCTAGTTCGTTAATTTGTCTCCGCCTGTAAGTTAATGAGAGGAATATTAGATAACGATTCAAGCAGCGGTGTTAAACGACTCTCCGTTATTGCCCTTGTCAGCCGCAGCAGAATCCAGCTCCCGTTTCAATGCAGACGTGTTCCGCATGGCCCACGACCGAAACATAGCTTTCGGGCTTACATGTCCGCTTGCAAACACGTCACTTCACCTCAAGTTAAATAACGCGAGACATCGAAGCGCGATGAAATAGTTTTAGCAACAAAGAAGCAACCAGCCTAAGCGTACAAACGAATCAATCCGTGCCGCCATGCATTTGAAAATACCGGTAAAAATTTTAAATCCAGGCGAGAGGTCACGTGGAAGATCGATGATGCGGAAGGCTATTTACGTTTATAATGACAAAAAACAATAAACTAACTAATGAAGAGTACCATATCTATTTAGCCATGATAACTTTGTACACTTCTTTATGTAATAAAAATGCTTCGATAATTGTAGTAAATTACAAATGTTTCGATAATTGTAGTAGACTGGTTGTAAGATAAATGGATGAATGGATGGATGTTATGCGCGTCTCCTTTGTAACGGGACGGTGGGTTGCGCCACCAAGATCTTGCTATTATACTGCCTAATGTCCTATGAACTCCCACAACCAAATTTTCTGATATCCTATTGCGAACTTTGCTTTCGTACGTCTCCATTTTTTTGTCGTTTCCCTACTTTTCTTCCACCAATCTTCCGCTTATTACGGCGCCTCTAGCGAGAAATATTGATACTAACGCAGGCATCCCTACTATGCTTGTTTTATTGGCAGCGGCGCGCGGTCAATTTTTTTCGCCCTCTGTGGCCATTTGTTAAACTTTAGAGTGTGCTACCCCTGGGCATTCGGTGTCCGATCATTGCACCAATGAGTGAGCGCCTCCCCGACAGGTGCGCGGCAGATGTGCGGTGGCTGCGCCTCTAGCGCGTGAAGGGGGCCTAAGCTTCGGACTTCGTTGGGGGTGATGTGGCCTTCATACCCAGGACCCCCAATTTACCGTATGGCTGTGCGGCTCACCTTAAATGAACCCTTACAGCGCCAACAATACAGAGTGGCTATTTTCAAACTCCCAAGTTAGAGTATCACTTCACACTCCTCACAAAATCACGAAATTTAGTTTTTTAAATTTCATTAACTGTTGCATATAGCGTCATAAGTTTCCGTATTAAATTTTGCCGGATTCGTAAGCGGGAAATTGATCTTCTACGGTGAATAAAAAAACAAGAATGTCCTTGTGTGACCTTGCTAAGAGCTTCATATATATACTCTTAAAGAAATGTACGTCCTTTGGGGTGTATATTTGCCTTACTTGAAAACGCTGCGCTCGCTACTTTCCTTTCGAGAATGCTCTGTCACGCTGATAACGCGCATGCCGTTCGTGACTTGGAAGTACCGGGCTCGCAGCGTTACAGAAAGGAAATGCAGGAAGGTAATTTTGCTTAAGAGTGTATGTAAGGACCTGCATTGAAAATTCTCAAGAGAGAAAAGAAGTGCATACACTCGTTGTTCTGTCCAACATATCAAAACTGACGACGCAGATGGTGACAGAGGCTCAAAAGAACGAACAAAGCGTGAGAAGAAAAACACACAGGAACAGAAAATGAACAGAAAATTGCCGCGAAACTGGCCACTCGAGACACATTGCGTGTATTCGCAGGCATCTTTCACCCTCGCAAAAACAATTTTATGTAGCACGAATTGAGCAACAGAAAGCTTTATTGACAGTTTTTTATGTTGCTCTACAATTTTCTCATTGACGCTTTCAATCTAACTATACGATTTGAGAAGTTGATTAATTAATTAAGACCAAATATGCCATTAGGTGTAATGCAAAAACTTATCTGAATATCGCCAAGCGACGGCAAACAACATTACCTTGGTTCGGTATAGCTATGAAGCATTTGCATGTTTTATATCTTGGTGCATGATATAGTCGGGAAACCCTGGATATATATGTGTCTGTATGTGTGTGTCGTGTTCCGGGGCTTCCGTGAACGAAGAAGCAGACCAAACTTGAAACATGCTTTATTGCATGACAGCGACTTTACGTGGCCTAACGAGAACCACAGGATACAAGGGAAAAATGCGCAGCCCAGCTTTTAGGCCAGCGCGTATACGCACACAGTAGGCGAGAGTGATGTGATCGCGATAGATACGGGCCGTGTGACTGAAGGGGGAAAACGCTATCACGCAAGTACGCGTGCACAGTTATGCGACAGTGTGCGTTACCATTTTCTGCGCTTAGAGCATAATCATGCGCCAAACTGTGAACTCGAAACTTAGCCAACGCCGTGGTTGCTCAGTGGTTATGGTGTTGGGCTGCTGAGCACGAGGTCGCGGGATGGAATCCCGGCCACGGCGGCCGCATTTCGATGGAGGCGAAAACACCCGTGTACTTAGATTTAGGTGCACGCTAAAGAACCCCAGGTGGTCAAAATTTCCGGAGTCCTCCACTACGGCGTGTCTCATAATCATAAAGTGGTTTTGGCACGTAAAACAAATTTTTTAAACTTAGCCTTCGATGCAAAATAGGTCCATCCCTCCTTCCCTTTTATTTTCTTTAGGTTATTTTTTGTTCTGACGAAGTAGACTAGCACTTGAATCGCAGTGCTCGTCTGAATTCGAAAAGGTTTTAGACGCATGACCAGGGCACACCTAAAATACAGGATTTGCATACATTTAGGAGACTAGACGGAAAGGCGCAGTCACCTGGGCAGAGAAAACTATGTTCGTAAGAACGTGAAAACCGGCGCATGAATGTGCGCTCATAGGCCATGTATCGCATAGGCGATGAGATACAAAGAGCTGAGAAAAACGTCCTCTTTCGAGCAAAACGTTCGACCTGTGTACGTTGTGCATTATAAACGCGAGCTCAAAAATGCTGCAGGGGATACACAGACAGAAAGATAGAACTAGTCGTGCAGAAACCTTTGAAGAACGCAGTGATACTGTATTTTGGAGTTCCTTGCATGCCGTCATTTGATAGTAAAAAGTTACTCGTCTGCGCAGAAACAGGCTTTCCGTTTTACGACCGAAGCCGGCGCTTTCTAAGGCATTTACGCATACGTATTGTACTTTCCTAACAATCCTAAAACGCGCGACGCCGTTTGAACCGTCAACTAAATGGACCGATTGGCTGCATCTACCGAAAGGCGGCTTTCGTCTTATCGAGTTTTGTAGATGCTGGGCAACGCCTAGTGATCTGGATATAAGTGATTGTGAAACCAACGCAGATATATGAAAATGCCAACGTGACCGGGCGGTCTCAATGCCCTCGGGTACTCTCTTTCGTTTTTTTTTCGCAAAGCACAAATTTGCATATTGTACCTATAGCCAAGCAAACTAGCACTCACCTTCCCATATTCTGTTTAATGTTTTCAAAGATCCAATTATCAGACCGTCATCACATGGTGTAAGATGCCAGTCAACCTCCGTCCCTCCGAAGCAAGGTGTGAGAGCGGGCTAGTTGGTACTCCATGACGATGTAACCAGCGCAAGAGGGGACACAAAACAAAAGAAAGGCGACAAGGACAATCGCTGCCATCTAACTGGCGTTTATTGCAAAAAGGCATGAATATATAACCTAGCGCACTTGATCAGAGCCAGATGTAATTGTGCAAGTTGACATGAGCACCACAAATCAACAAGAGCGCGCCAAGGTCTAAAGCGGCCCCCCGCGTACAAACCCCAAGTAAGCAAATTCTTTATCAGCCAACGCAGTGGCCTCCTGCAATAGCCGCTGCCTCAAGGATGCCTTGTGTTTTCATGCGCATTTCTTGCAAATATTTCTGTTTTATCAAAGAGTAGACGACATTTGCATTGAGAGTAATGTATTTCGAGAAAACCCTCTCTCCCTTTTTACACGTTCTGATTATACTCCTGCAACCTCACATGTAGGCACCTGACCGTCTGTCCAAAGTAACGCTGCCCGCAGGAAAGAGGTATGCTATACACTACTCCTCTTGAGCAGTCAACGAAACCCTTTCTGTTCAGGCTGGCTTGAAAAACGCTTTCCTTAATTCCTGTCACCACTCAATACAAGAGAGCTTCAGCTCGTAGGTTGCGCGATTGAAGGCTGCTGGCTATTCCCGCTCCCTTCTTGCTTCCGTATCAGAGACGCTGCGTAAGAAATCGCAATCTTGGGATACTCGTCTTGATACACGAGCTACTGTTCGCGGGAATTTAGCGGTCATTCCGTACATACACGCTATCTCGCACAAACTCAAGAAGATAGGCCGAAGGGCGGGAGTTTCTGTCGTTTCTTCCGCGCCCCACAAGTTATCTCAGTTAAGCGCTAGAACCAGCCCTGTAAGCAAACAATCGCATCACGTAACATTGCGCATAGAAGGGGCTTCGTTCACTGCTCAAGAGGAGTAGTGTATAGCATACCTCTTTCCTGCGGGCAGCGTTACGTGGGACAGACGGGAAGGTGCCTAAGTGTGATGCTGCCGGAGCATATTCAGAGAGTGCAAAAAGGGAGAGAGGGCTTCCTCTGAATACATTGCTCTGAATTCAAATGTCGCCCACTCTTTGACAAAACAGAAATACTAGCAAGAAATGCCCATGAACACGCAGGAGTTATCCTTGAGGCAGCGGCTATTGCAGGAGGCCACTGCGTTAGTAAACCGTTCATAGCGTTGACTGATAAAGAAGTTGTTTACTTTGGGTTTGTACGTGGGGGGCCGGCTTAGGCCTTGGCAAGCTCTTGTTAATTTGTTAACGTTAATCATGCTCATGTTCATGTTAACTTGCAGAATTACAACTGGCTGTGATCAAGTGCGCGAGGTTATATATTCATGCCCTTTTGTAATAAACGCCAGTTGGAAGTCAGCGCTTGTCTTTGTCGTCTTTCTTGTGTTCTGTGTCCCCTCTTGCGCTGGTTACATCATCCGGCCCACCGTCGGCCCACCAATATGAGGAAAAATAAATAAATAAACAGATCTCAAGAGGCACGGCCGGGATGCAAAGCAAAAGTTTCGAAGCACGTATCTGCACTTTCGAACATTTTTCATGAGCGACGATATCGAAGTTCTCGTGCTCAAGTGGAATGGTTTGCATGACTCCATCTCAAAAAAAGAAAAAAGAAACGAACAAAGTTATTTTAGTACGGAAGCATGCTCAACCAATGAGGCTATTTTACGAACATGTATACTCTTTTCATGCATTCTCGTACCTGAAAGCCATGCATAACATCGTGGTTTTCCTTGTGGATGTTTTGTTGACATACAGTACTCAGGGGCATAATGTTCTTTCCTCAGTCGCTCCTATAGGGCTCGACAACTTGGCTAGGTAGACGGCACCATGGAAGACTTTTGCTAGTTTGAGAACCCTATAAGTGTTCCTCATCAGATGGAAGCTACCTTGAGTATATTGGAGTGCCGGACACCTCAGGCCATCGGGAAAAAAAATCCGAGGACACGTAGGCACTTCCTGAGCTGTGAATGCGAAAGTATTAATGTCTACTTGAACTCCACTGAGCGGTTCTTCGAATTACAAACTCCTCGCGGGCAAGCGAGTACGTTGAGACACTTGGAGCATTTCGATTTGGCTTTACCGAGGCTCAGTTAGAACGCAGGCGAGAGGTTACACGGACAAGGAACGCGCGGATAACACAGGCCACCGAAAGCGGCTGTTGCTTACGTCGAGGCCGTGTGGGCGCCGCACCTTGAAAGCGGTCTGCGATGTTTGCATAGTGCGCGTGGCACCGTGCTTGTTAGTTTAGTTATTAAGCGAATGTTTACAAGTTTGTACCGCCGACAAAACTACTACCCTTACTCCGTATAGCTATCTACTAATTTGCCATCGCAATCGATGCCTCGCATTTTGGGCAAAACTGCGACTTTATTATTATTATTATTATTATTATTATTATTATTATTATTATTATTATTATTATTATTATTATTATTATTATTATTATTATTATTATTATTATTATATGAAAACACGTACATAATGGATGGAGAGAGAAATAGTGAGAAAGCTGGAAATTGATAGTATTTGGAGAAGACACTGTTCCAAGACCTTTTTCTTTCTTTTCTTTTTCGTTTCTTTTTTCTGTGATTGTAGGGTGCGCAGCATACTGCTAAGACACATTTGTGTCATGGTCAGCGTTGTGAAGCTCTGTCATGATAACACAAACGAAAAACTACAATTTGTAAATGGCGAATCCTTAGGTAACAGAGCTTCTCTTTATAAGCGAATATGATTTCGCTTCACTTCCCCCTTTCACCAAAAAAGAAAGGGAAAGAAAGACATGAAAATGGTGAAGCAACGTGCTTTGGGAATGCTTCAAATAATTTTGTACGAAAGCCAACAAGAAAAGATCAGGAACTTTCTTCTAGAGAAGAAAAACGCACATTAAACACAATGCTCACTCCGCAGTAGAGAGTTCCAAGCTTTAAAATACACCATCAAGACAGCTGCACGGAATACGAGAAAGGGCTTCGGTTGAGTGAAAGATTAAGAATTCTTTCAGCTGTCAATGTAGTGAACCTGACTTGCTTTTTTTCAATTACTGGACAGTGCGCCGTTAGTAATTTAATTACATGGCTCACTGCTTCTCCCCCTCTGGATTGACACCTACTTTATTTTTTGGCGGAGGTTAGCGCCAACAGACGTCCTTTTAATTTAGAGCTAAGCATGGTAGGATTTCAGAAAAAAATTACCAAATGTGATCATCAAGTGTAAAAACGTGAGGCGAAGCCACGCTGCCATGCCTTTACGCAGCTCAAAATGATCTTCGGAGAGACCGAAATAGATCTTACGCACTAAACGAAAAACGTTACACCAAAGAAAATTCCTTGGCACGAGACTGCACTCCGCACAACAATGAATTAAAAGACGAACATCTCACAATAACAAAGAGAAAAATTTCACCACACCCTGTTAACACTAACTTTTTCTTGTGCAGTAATTATTTTAAAAAGGCTCATGCTTCCCGCACTCACGACAAAAAAAATGTTTTTGTTTGTTTACATTGACGCAGTTTTAGTACCCTTTGAATAATTTATTCTTGGTGATATAATATACCTGAGGAGCGAGTACCATGACCTTAGAGAAAAAGTAGGAACCGCACGTAGTGTTGACTCTCTCCGCCTTTATCTTCCCCCTTTCCCTTACCCCAAATGTAGGGTAGCGAACAGGTCGTTCATCTGGTTGACTTCCCTGCTTTTCCTCTGCTTGCCTTTTCTCTCTCTAAGAAATCGCGAAATCGTTGCCGACCATGAACTCGCGTTTAGCTGTCGCCGAAACTGCGATGAAAGGTGATATGTCACATTTTCCGAAGAATACAAATGCACGATGTCGCTTTTCGACCTCTATAATCACACATTATTCGAGAACACCGAATAGAAATTGCGTATTCAATATTCTCAATCATTTTTTTGGCGGTTCACAAACGCGTTCTTGCATTGTGTACGCCGAAGTCTCGTTGGAAACTGAACGCCTTGAGACTTGATAGCGCACGACGGGGTATTGTCGGAAGCCACAGTCTCACGGCACCGCGAAAGTCTATTGGTACTATTTTCTACAACGTCTTGATCTCTCCGCGATTTTCATTAAATGAAATTTCAATATGTTCTCTCACACGGTAATCCCAAATAATTAGAAAGCAACTCAAGTTCCATCAGTTGTCAATCAACAAGAGCCTATCGATCTTAAATTTTGACATTTGGAATACGCAGTACGGCTAAGACACATTCATATAGTGGGCGTTTCAAGCAACTTGAATGCGCTGAAGAAGGACGAGACCTGCTGTGCAGTGTTAGGAATGTTCTTCGGCTGCTCAGAATATTTTTCACAAGGCCCTGAGTTAATTGATTCGTTAGCATCTATTATGAAACATTTGAAACCTTTAGGTGTTAGCTCCGGGCCATGGACTGAAGATTGCAATATTGTCGAGCCGCTTCTCAAAACACGAGACGCAGTTGTTTTTGTTCTCTCTCTCTCTCTCACAGATGCATGCGAATACTGAGAAAGGTTCCTTGACGGCTTGCCTGACATTCTACTTTGATCGAATGCATAACAACTTGGCACTAAGTTTCGAATGAGGCAGAGAAAAGTGTTAGAGGAATGGTCACAAGTTAACGACGCTAAGATGGAGAGACTTCATGAACGATGCTGCCCGTTCTCCAGCACTGCGCTGGAGCGCCTGCTCAGTGGTTGACGAAAAATGCGAAGCTCTTTCTGCTCTGGCATCCAATGTTCCTAGGCGGAGACAAATAAATGATTTCGCTTGGGAGACGAATGCTCGCTGGTTGCTCTGCGTGACGTTGCATAACAGACCTAATTACGAAGCCTGCCCGAACGAATGCGCGCCTCAATGTCTCTAGTTAGCGGGAGTGCATTTCTGCACTCATTACCGCGCCAGGCCAATCAAGGAAAGCACCTTCGTTCCTAGCGTCAGGCAGCACATTTTCGGCTTCCGATACAGCTCGCTTCGTGAAGGACATGAGTCACCGAAGAAGGCGCTGAGCCTGTGGACATATGGCCTTGTCACGGCGTGTTGCATTCCTCCCTTGACGTCATCGCGAACGTATCTGATTTACCGACCCTGAGAGAGCCTCTAGCGTATCAAATTTTGTAATGTGGCACACAGTACTTCCCGCACGGGCAACTAGAGTCAAGATGTCAAAACGATGGCCCACGTTACCGTCTTTATAACTGCCGCTGCTCCAGGAAAAAATAAGTAACAGCATCAATAAAGAGGACGGAGTTGTCGCTATTGGATTTCTGAACCGCGCTAGGTGATCGCAGAAGCTGGGGTTCGCGAGTGCTACAGGGATGGTGAAAATAGACACAAAGAGCCCAGCGACAAAGCTTCTTGTTCTTTTCGAAGGAGTCTGTATGCCTGACGGCTTCTCTGGCGGTGTAACACACCTTGCTCCATTGAGCTCTTTGTGTGGATGTTTTTGTGCCGACGTATCCATACCGGGTAGCATTGAAACAACCGTAGAGCTCAGCCAGAAAGCTATCACCCGCTTTCACAAGTATTTTCAGTCGACGCAGCGTTTCCTCCTGACTTCGTTACGTTTGTTTGTCACGCACCATTCAACCACATGAAACACCGCTAAATTTTAGTCGCGAAACTCTCACGTGCTTCCATGCATTGTCTCCTCTGGACGGAACCGTGCCAGGACGTAACACCCCACGCCACAAAAGCACAATCGAAACTTCAAACACGAGAAGCTAAAGTTATTATTGCAGGCAGTATATATTGCTGTTAAGAACTTGTGAGTGTAAAAGTACAGGTCAGTTGGTGAAGCATTATTAAGAATGAAATAGCGCAGTACACAGCACAATGAGCAAGACTGAACAACGTGAGCGCTATTGCCACTAAGGGTACACTGTAGGAAATCCTCGCTTTGTCCAACAGTCACGCAGGAGTACACCAAGCCTTTCGGCAGACATTTCTTTGTTTTTTACAGCGAAGCTGTATATGGGGGGAGGGGGGGGGCTACTCGATTCGTCCGTCCGTCCGTCCGTCGGTCCGTGTGTCGCCTGTACGCCGAAGACTCATCCGACGCAACCCCATGCGCATGCGCGAGAAAAAAAAAAGTCGCGGCGGTCTTTCTGAATGTTATCATCTTATCGACCATGTTATGACGCATGAGCTTCATGGCCATATAGAAAACGCGGGATGGCGGCGCTCCTTCCCTTCCATTGTAGGATCGAAAAGCATAATAAAATGCAATAGTGCACCTACCAATCGTCGACTTTAACGTCGACCTAGCGCGCACCGACGGCAAGTGGATTGTATCCTACCTGTTGGAACGGTTTGGAATTCAGTGCTGCAGCGACTTCAATGTGCCGACCCCGCGTGACCAGTCGTGTATTGATTTAACCTTTGGCAAGAACGTCTCTAGCGTAGGAGCACAACCAATCGATGTGTACCACAGCTACCACAAAGCTACGGTCACTGTGGTAACGAATGAGACAAAATAAATACGATAAAACCCACGAAGTTACATGTATGTCTCTTTATTCAACCAATATAGCAATCGGTATAAATCAATATAGTTGTCAGTATAGCCATCCCGATAGAGCTTCTCTGGTTATTCTTCTTCACAGAGTGGAAGGGCACTGATTTTTTTTTTGTTGTTGTTATTGTCACATACTAAAGGCCACTATTGCAGCCTTTTCAGCAGATCATATTAAATTGCACGCTTCAACCGACGCTTAAATGATAGAAAATACATGAAATGCGTGCAAGAAATCACAGGTATGCATGTGATTTTTGTTCCCTGTGACTTAGGAATCAGTAATCGAGAGTTAAACTTTTAAATGTTTCGCTAGCCTCGAATGATCAGAGCCGATAGCCGAAGGTACGGTTAGGGTTCAAGAAAGGTTTATTAGCCTTTGAAGTTTGAGTGGCGCAGTGCGCGTGGGACCTCCCAGCTCGGCAACTCCGCTCCCGCTCAGCGCGTGTGCTCGCTACATGAAGGTTGTTTGGTGCGGATGGTTGGGGGGCCGCCCTGCTCGAATTGTCGCAACCGCATCAGTCGGCACATTTGTATTGTAGTGCACAGAACATTCTAGTAACCTACATTTTGTGTAGATTTGATGCGTGAATCCATATAAAGCTGCACACGCTTGCTGCTTGCTTACTGCCTTCAGCTTGCTGCTTCATGAGGCAAGGGGACGACGATATATGAACGGCGATGACATGATCACTGGTTTTTTGTACTCCGGTGACGAACCATCCCGCTGCTGCACCGTACAGGAGACAACTTCAATCTCATGCAATGTTTATGCAGTACACTGTTCACAAGCTAGGCCGCAATGCAACCAGATAAGGCGGATGCATTCTGATAAGAGTTCATGCACCCAGTGATCTGACGGGAACTAACGTGATATAGGATGCTTATCGAGGGAACATTGGTGGTGGTGGTGGTGGTGGTGGTGGTGGTGATGATGATGATGATGATGATGATGATGGTGTTTTGTGGCGCCACGGCCAAATATAGCGAAAGAGCGCCAGGCCGGTGTTAATGAGTTCGCACTGGAGCTAAGAATAACGAGAGGTAGATGTTGCGTGGCTGTACAGGGGCCTAAAAACAGTCGCTGTGAAGTGCGTAAAACCTATATGAGATAAAATTATGCCAACGGTTAATGAGCTGTACTATGGACACGAAAGATACATTGTGAAACAATGATGATATAGTAAGATATGTCAGAGGTAAACGTTTGCAAGAAGCACTACTGCCTTAGCAGAGCCCTTGAAACGCAAAGACGTGGAAGCATGTGCTATACAAAACTACTATCACATTGGCATCCCCCCGAAAGAGGATGGGCGATAAATTTATGGGGCTAAAACATGCAATTCGACATCATTCAAGAATCCTATAACTGATTTGGTGTCAAAGAACGGTTCTGCGCCGAGAAACATTACAGGATGGAGAGGCGTGTGCTGGTGGTATGCTAGAGGAAAATATTTATCTCAGCTTCGGCTTCCAGACACTCCAGGAGGACAAGGAGGACGGTCAGCCTCTCACCACATCTATCACAGGTTGGAGGGTCATTTCCCTTCAGTATAAAATTATGGGCACTATAGGTGTGTCCTATTCTGAGTCGACAAAATAGGATATCAGTTCGTCGTGTTTTCGTTTTCAAGAGCCAGAAACCTAACTGTGGCTTAATCACATGTAGCTTATTATTTGTCTCAGCGTCCCACAAGCGTTGCTAGTGGCTAACGAAGGTAAATGTGTGCTGCGCTTGTCTCAAGGAGCGAGCTCCCACCAATGAAGGGGAGCAGAAAGGGTGAGAAATATTCATGCATTCCATGCCTGCTTGCTTGGCGTGAACGTTTGAGCATGCGTCTAATTGAGTGGAGGAGCGTGGTTCGACTCCCAGCATAGTACGTGCGGCAAAGCGTCTGTAATAATAAGGAGACTTCAATATCCATGTGCATCAGGGACATGACATTATTTACGTTTTATTCTGACACCAGAAGTGTGATAGAACTAGGTAAAAAAAATTGCAAGGAATTGTGCCTGTGTGCTTTGCATTGCAGAAACGACGCGAGGAGATGACGGACGTGCATGATTTGTGCAGCAAAATCTCTGCAAACTGAGGCACTGATGAGAGAACATCCTAATATTTCTCGTGACAAGTGAAATATGTTCTAGAAGCGCTGTAGCGAGGCTGCACTTACATGCAACTACTAACAGCGGCGAGTCGTGAAAGCATCACTCTTATTACGCATACCTAAAGGCTGCGTTTTTGCATTTACCCTTCTTGATTTTCATTACCAACCTACTTATATTCTTAAGATCAATTCAATTTGTATGCTTCCTGACTGTACAAGAATGAAGCCAATTATTTATTGGCATCTTAAATTGCGCTCTTGTGGTCTAATGAAAGTGGCTTCGCAGAGGCAATGCAGAACAATGACGGAAACAATGGCTTCATCCCTGTCATCTTTCCATAGTTTTCGCTGTCATCGGCTGCTGCAGTGCACTGCTCTCGGCCGTGAATGGGAAACTCGGGCAGATTCGTCTATAGGAACGTGTCGCTTTATTGTGTGCCGCGGCAAGCATCCAGATATCTGAGTGAACATCTGTCGTGGGTATGCTATGGGACACGTGTTTCCTTCACAGAGCTAATTGTGTCGGGCTGCGCCTGACGATGCGATCGTTGTCGCACGTATCCTCCCTTCGCGCAGATCATTCTAGAAAAAAAGTTGGAAGGCGATGCAACCTCCACTTGAAGTCGACGAAAGTCAACATCTTCATGAGAGCAGAGGGGGCGGGGGTGATTGGAGGGGAACACTGCACAACGCACTTTATTTCGTCCCTCCTCGTGTGAGGAGAGTAGAAGGAGCGTCTGATTCAAATTATTTTTTACTGCACTATCTTCGGGAATGGCCCACATTTTGACGTATCATGAGGTGTTAACTAAATTTAAATAACTTGCGCGATTTAACATGTCAGAAATACGATCCGATAATGAAGCACGCCGTTATGTGGGAAAAGCGCCCGTGTCGGAAAGGTTACAGTATAAGGCTTCTGTGCTAGATGTCCTCGGTTCGAATGCCGCCAATAAACAATTTTGATGCGAAAGCATCAAATAGCCCAGTGGGCGAGAAAGTCGGCGTCTGTAGCTGCGAAACGGCACCTAAATTCCCCTTGGCTTAGACGCCACATCACGCACGCCTCGACGGAGCAGAGGGGGCGAAAGAGAACATCTGTTGCCCCTCTGCCGCGCCAGGTGTGGCATGAGGAGAGAGGGCATGGCCGCAAGCCCTTGCTCTCGCTCTCCGAACCCTACGTTACCTGTGCGTTCCTTCGTCCGTGCAAGCTCTCGCCAGCGTTACAACTTCGCCTCGTTAATTGCCATAAAGAAATTAATGTATAAAAAACAGAATATATTCGAAAGGAGAAACGTTTGCGGTAGTGAGTTTCGAGCCTACGACCTCAAAGCCCTGTGTCTTACCCGCTGGGCTGTACCAGCGCCTCCTAAATGGCAGGCCTGTGCACTCTGCTTTATGACATCATACTACTTGGACCGAAATTTCCGTTGTCAAGCGCGGCGTGACGACAGCGGTGACGTCAAAATAACCGCGGCTCACTCGGGAGCGCCGCCATTAGATTCTATGGCAGTCGGACAAGACAGCATGACGTCACGGGTCGAAGTGAGGCGTCGGCCAAGTGTCTGAACACGCTCGCTAGCCCGTAGGGAGGTTATAACTCGAAGGACCGCTCAGTGGAGTTCAGTTGAACATTAACGCTTTCGCATTCACAGCGTTTGATAAATGCTTGATTTGCTCGGATATTTATTGATTTATTTATATTAAAGATCATAATTTCACCATCAGGGCTAAACAATGAATGCGA
This sequence comes from Dermacentor variabilis, assembly GCF_050947875.1. NCBI lineage: Eukaryota > Metazoa > Arthropoda > Arachnida > Ixodida > Ixodidae > Dermacentor > Dermacentor variabilis. The sequence continues at coordinate 108,582,367 of NC_134568.1, forward strand.
TAGCAACGTGTTCGAATACTGCGCGAAATAAGGCTCGTAGCTTTTGTGGTAGTATGAATTAACGTAAACATAAACTGGCGATGTCAACACGCGTGGGTGAAGTGCGCAGACACACATGGTCAAAAGGAACTCGATGACCACGAACAGCATTGGCTAGAACTGCAGGGTCTTGTCGGCGTCGTCGCCTTGAGTCGGCCTCGCGTTCGTGCACTGCGGCATTGTCACAGCAGGCACGATGTGCGCGCGCTTCGTGCTTTTGAACTGTAGGGCGCTGACGGCGTTGTCACCTATCTTGTTCCCGTAGCGTCGCCTCTGGGCACCTACGGCATTGAAGTGGAGCGTGCACGAACACGCAGTGGCACATTGTTCCCTGCGTCTGGACCACTGAGTGGCCTTGACGCTTATGCATGCCCTCTTGTGTGATTATAGTTTCTCAGAAGCTTCTTGGCTGGCGTTCTGACAATTAACACGCGGAGGCATGTTTGCGCGATGTGAGGTACGTGATGCTTCGCTGCAGAAATCCCACACAGAGAGGTACTACCACGACTACTACGAGTGGGAAATCGGTGGCACAAGCTGGAAGGGTCTGCATAGCTGTGTTACAATTCGCTTCAAGAAGCAAAGATGCCTAAGAGTACAGCTGCTTCTATGCACCAGTCGTTGTGATTGGAACAAGAACACGCACAGACATATTTCACCACCTGACGTTCAAACTGCAAAAGGAAAGCGTAAAGTTAATGTGAGCGGTGTTTTTCAGAAAACATATGTAAATTAAATACATCATTATCTTTATGTGTAATTATCTACGACGGCGAAATATCGTATAGAGTAAGCGCGTCATCGCGCTGGTTTGCACGCGGGAAATCCTTAAACGTGTTCTATTTCGCTTGCAGAGGCATGTGCCCGTGGTGTAATGATTATAACATCCCGTTGATGTGCTTAGGGTTCCTCGGTTCAAATCTCGCCATCGGGCAAATACATTTATGTTGATTTATCAAATATTTTCGGTACGTCACGGCGACCAATGGTCCCAGCAGCACATCTCCGCCCAAACTTTTAGTCTGCACTAGCTCCGTAAGAGGCTTGAAATGTATCCAATGCGGAAAAATGGTGGTAACTAGCTAAGAAAGTCATTGTCTTTAATAATCATGCAGATCCCACGCGCTGTCATAATTGGTGACAGCGAAATTTTGATGAGTCTGCAAGACAAAAAGGTGCATCCTGATAAAGAAACGCCCAGTGGAATTCGGCAACGAACACGTCCTGTAACGGTCATCAGGCACGTTGGCGTGACTTGCAGAACAAATGTTAGTTTTATTCAGGGGCGATATTCTCGGGTGATCCCTTTCAGGGATACTATCACCATAGAGAAATGATTTTTAACAAGAGGGGACACTCGGCGAAAACTGGCCACAGGAAATACGTCACGCTAGTATTAATGTCTACCGTTTGCTGCCGCGAGCATCGGGAAAGAAAGAATAAGAAATGAAGTTAAGCAGACGTTGTTTACTTTCTTTTATTATTTCCCGGCAGAACTAAAAATATGTGCGTATAAACTAAATTATACTTTGTGACTTAATGTTCTTGCGTGACGTAGAGACCGGCCAATGACGTGCCAGATGCATGCGTCATGCGTCAGACACGCCGCCGAAGCGAGCGAGGCCGGCTGCGCATGTGAGCTTTCGCCTATTCGGCGACCCGTCTCTCTCTCTTTTTTTTGGGGGGGGGGGGGGGGGTTTACCGTGGCTTTTGGCCTTCCGGGCTCCCGGCGTATTCTTGCGTTCCATCTTCACTTCGACAGGGTACCACTGCACTATTGGACTATGGCAAGGTTCTTTGACAGTCTGCAACGCATTTCGAGCAATTCGGCTTACGGCACGTAACCTAGACTTGTGGCGCAGTTAGCGAAAAGCACAGCGGTCCTGCCGCAGTTATATTCAGTTAATCACTACTACTGGGAGGTGTTTGCGATGCTTTCTGTGGGTCCTAACATTACTGTAACTAATTTAGGTAGTTTTTGGATGCGCTCGCCGTATCTGGTGTTGTGACGCAGTTAGCGAAAAGCAGCTCGGCCGTGTGACGCAGTTTTCTCGTGTGTCTGAATCTTACTGGGACAAGTTCGTCACGCTTTCTCTGACCCCCAACGTGATTGTATTTAATTTCGTTACATTTTGGGATAATTTCGAGGCACACTCGCCGCGCCTGTCTTGACGCAGCGAAAAGCAGCTCGGCAGTGGTAACAAAGTTAGTTTGGCGTGTACTGAATCTTATGGCATCTTCTACTGGCCGTTTCGGAGCGCTCTAGACCGCTCTAGCGAGCTGCGTTGTCTTCGGCTGGTTGAAAGAGGGTTCGCGTTCGGCTGGTCCTTTTCGATCGCTCTCCTGCAGCTTCGAGCGCTCTGAGGCGCTGCGAGCCCTGTCGTCGCGGCAGCCGTCGGGTCAAGTGCTTCCCGCAACGTCATCACAGCACAGCGTCGCGGCAGTTGGCAAGAGTCCACCGTAACCTAGGCCACTGCATGCTGGCGTCTCGACGATCGCTCGTCCGCCAGTTTCCCCGACAGGTGCGGGAGCTTCGGATAAGAGAAACATCAGACGTTGGCAGTAGTCACGTGGTTTCACATCTGCCATTTCGTCCTCCGAGAGCGAGTCACACGTTCGGCTTGCGCGCTTGTCCTCTACGTCTGAGTTCGTGGAGCACCGGATCTGCCCGTCTCTGCTTCGGGGCATGGATGCGACCAGTCGAAGATACCATTAGTGGGACAAGTTTGTCACGCTTTTTATGGCCCCGCAACAACAACCTCCTTTCGGTACTCAAGCTTGTCGAAAACGCGACGAGCCATTGAAAAGAGTGATAACACGGGAGAGTGGTGCTTGCGCCGGCAGAACGCGCAAAAGATAACGCCAAGGAGCTCAAACACCAGGAACTTGTAACTCGAAAGTTCCGTCTTCTGAGCGACTGAAAACAGGCTTTGCACACAAGCATTTGTCTTGAGTGCTAGTCGAAGGAATTCTGCGAGCGTCCAGCATGCATGGTCTGTTTGAGAGCCTGTGTTGTGGCCACCTCTGTGTATAGGTAGCGCACTATCGTGTCCGTTAATGCAAGTTCTTTTGGAAACGCGCAGTCACCCGTTTATTTGTGCTCCTAAAGTGCAGGAAATAAGGCGCGGGAATGGGGGAAAGCTTACAAATAGGTTGTTTTCGTGATATTACGGTATTGTTTGGGATGAGTCGGGTATTTTCTACGCCATGTACATAACAGCGAATTGCTTTTGTTTGTACTGGCGTCCATTCACCCCTTTCGCACGTTTCGCCTCTATACGCAGTATTCATATAAAGTGTTAACATCAAAATGACACATGCTTGTAATTAAAATTTTTCAGCAGACTTCATCCGATGGAGCTTCGTACGCGAACTATTGCTGCTTACCTGGTGCCATAACGTTGGATGAATGCACCAAGAGCCCCGGAACGAGCATTTATCTAGAGTAAAATAAACATTTCCTCATTTCAAAAGGCGTCTTGCGTCTTCTTTATGAAATTGCACGTTACACATATTCGATGGAGGCGTGTAATGATCGTTCGCAATAATTTTTGCTTAATACGATTCCGCGCCAAGAGCGCGCGCGGTAGTGCAGAAGAAGGGAAAAAGAAAAATGACGCGGCGATCAGCGCAGCCGGCTTAACGCGTTCCAGCCGGCGTTCAAAACGCGCGCGGCCAAAACCGAAATCAGAAGTGTGTTCAGGCATTAATGTCGGCGGCTTGGTGCGCTGCAGTCGATTCGGCCCCTGGGCTCAATGGGAGTGCCCGCTCATGTTGAATGTTTTTCTTTGCTATGACCTTCACGAAATATCGCGTCACTCCGCATAGGATCCGTCTAAGGAGACGACCGAAAGCGTTCCTGGCACTGCGCGAAGACAGCGAGCTTGGCACAGTGCCAGCAACGCCGACGAGACGTTCATTTGAGGGATCGCCAGCCGTTTGTGCGCATGCGCGAGTAAGAGCGGACGCGAGAGAGAAAATCAGGGGGCTTTTGCTCCTTGAATATCTGACTCTGCCTAGGCACTACGGAGGAGGTTTCTTAGGGTGTGTTTTAGGCGTTTGCCCTTAGGCATGCCGGAACTGCGGAGTGGGGTCGACTTTCTTTATGTGAAGCAGCGGGGCACTGACGCCCGATTGGGCGACCGCTGTGTCGGACAGACTGTCTCGCACCTACGGCGCTCGTGCTAAGCCAGTCGTGGCGGATCATAGCTTCCTCGCGCCTTACGGCAACGTGCCTTGTAAACAACATCACAGATGTTTATGTGGCAGCAGCAGCGACCGTCCGGGCCGCATGTACTGAAAATGTAGAAGGCAGAGCGCCTTTGCAACCACGGTTGAACGCAAGTGGCTGAAAGGTCGCCGGTGACGATGACTGACTCAGCACCAGCGCTGCAGCCGCGAGAAAGTCTGTCTGACGTGCCTTCAGAGGCAAAGTTCTGACTGGCGTTGCAGAAGTCGCGGGGCGCGGTAGTGCTGAACTTAGAGTCATAAGTTGGAGGCTGGACGTAATTATATTTATTCAATCGTGTTTCTTTAATAATTGTAACAACGTGTCATTTTTTCGTATAATTTGCGCCGCCTCCAGGATACCAAAGTGGCAAGGGGGCACCAAAGCTAGAACCGGACTGGTCCGTGGGTTGGGGCCGCGGAGGTTGAAGCGTGCCAGGGCGTGTTCGCATAAAAAATGAGCTGTCCGCGATAGCGGACAGCCGATCTTATGCACCTCTGGCACGCGCCCTGGCTGCCCTGCTTCCAGCTTTGATCCCCCCGCTACCCCTTGGGTGCCCTGGAGATCCTGCGCCGCCTGCTTTATTATAACCTCAGGTGCTCTCCTGAGGTCCACGTTTGCAGGTTACATGTGCCCTCCTTGAGCAGTGCTTGTAAATAATCCAATCTGTCGTCGCGACCAAAAAAGCGACCCGCGACTTATACAACACGAGCCAGAACCTTGCCCCTTTAGACACAGCGATCTCCAAATGGGGCGTCCGTGCCCACTGCCTCACTGCGCGGGAAGCCAGTGGCGGAGATTCGACCGCACTCTGCTATGCCGCCATGTCTAGGGGACAAAGGCATACAACACGCGCTAAGATACCACTTCCGTAGTGCCTAGGCAGAGTCATATATTGAAGGAGCAAACACCCCCAGATTTTCTCTCTCACGCCCGCTCTTAGTCGCGCCTGCGCACAAACGGCTGGCGATCCCTCAAATGAACGTCTCGTGGAGAGCCCGGCCCAGGAGTATGTTTTGTAGCAAAGTGACGCATACAAAGGCTCCAGCGCCTCTCGATATGTCTTCTAGCGTCGGCGAAATCTTCTGCGCCACTTCTCGCACATAATGGAACGGAATTTTATCAACAGCCTTCTTCTGTATATTAGGCGCTAGCCAAAAACGAAAAAGAATTCATTATTGCCAAAATGCGTAGGCCTGTATTTTACGTAGGAAAAGTACAAAGCAGAAATTTCACAATATCTAGAAATGAGCCTAGTGTGGCGAGACAAATAGGAGCCGCAGTGACTGCTCTCCGTGCCCTGACTTCTAGGGTCTTGTACTGGTAACTACAGATTCAAATAAAAGTTTCACATGGCGTAAATGCAAATCTGCAATGGTGTACATGTTTTATAAGCGAGTTTGGGTAAAATGCGCCATAACGATAAGGAAAAGTTGCGGAGGAATTACATTCTCTTGTGATGCTTCAGGAAAGCCCTTACGCCGCTTAATTAACACTGATACAAGAAGGCACTGTGTAAGACATTACGCCTGGTCGACGCATAAAGAGTGGAGTATCAGTACGAAATATTTAAAAAATGCAATATTCTGCGCGGTTCTATCCAGTATGTGTAGGTGTATTTATAACCATGTAATGCTCCTGATTACATCCTCGACACATACTATGATGCTTCTACCATGCTACTTCTCCCGTGTTTAGCGTTAGGTATTTTTTCCGCATCAACATTTTCCTACGCTCCGCGACAAATTGTTATAGATGTCAGCTTTTCTGAAGAATGAATGAATGCATAAAGAAACAAAAAAAATCGAAAGAAAAAAGAACCATTCGCAGTTGCGAGTTTTGAACCTACGACCCCACACTCAAAAGCCGAATGCCTTACGCACCAAGCTAAACCAGCGCCTTATTTTCTTACATGGTATTTATTGCATCACGTATATATAAGAATCGTACTATACGCGAGAAACGTGCAAGCACTAGCCAACACATCTCGTATTCATGGCCTACGAAGGACCTATAAATCACGCTGAGCACACCATGCACGACAGAAAAACTAGGCCTAGCTGTGAACGTCAAAAAGTGGCAACGACAAGCAACTTATCAAGAGGTGGAGCCAGTCTGGTAGAAAACCTGTAAATGCATACATGTCCTTCAAGTGTTCAATTATTCGTGAATACTGAAATTTCGACCAAACAACGGGTTCATCGTTTCAGTCTTCCATGCGCTATGACGCCCAATTAGGAAAAACATATCAAATGGCACGTATTCACTGTTGGTTGCAATCAAGTATCGGATGGTATGCTGATTGAAAATGAAGTATTTCTTAAGAGTTCTTTGAAGCACATTCCAAAATAATATTGCATCTTTACTACTCATGAATCAATGCTCTATAGTCTCGGGTAGATCGCAAAGGTGACAATTCACAGCGGATACAATATGCTTTTTTTTGTAGCCATATTTCACAGGTAACGTTTCACTGTGTAATTTAAAGAAAAATGTTTTAGTGCAAGGGGATAAATGCACCTTGCGGTTTCGCCGCCAGGACATGACGTACTTCAGCGAGTCCGCTAAACCAACACCTCCTAGATAGTATGTCTGTGTACTCTGCTATGACATCATGGTACTTGGACGGAAATTCCCATTGCCAAGCCCAGCGTGATGAAAGTGGTGCTGTCAAAATCACCGCGCCTTACTCGGGAGCGGCCCCATTATATTGTATGGCAGTCGGGTAAGGTAGCATGACGTTACAGATCAAAGTGCATCGGCCTTGTGCTATCTAAGGAGGTGTTGGCCAATCGTGACTCGAAGGACCACTCTGCGGCGTTCAATTGGACATAAATGCTTTGGCATTCACAACTCATGAAAAGTGCTTAGGTGTCCTCGTATATTTTACATTGTATGGGTGATCCTAGGTTGTGCGTCTCTGGAGTTCATCGACTTCATTTTTCTGCTGACTGCTTGCCGTAAGTACGTTCAACTAGTTCTCACAATTACAGACAAATACCATTGCGCTTTACAACTGTCTGGGTCTGTGCTTTTTTATTAAAGCACAAGCTCCGTTCCCTTGAAATGAAATGCTACATAATTCGCGCTGATCCATATGGAAACAGGTTGTCAGCGCGCGCGTTCCGGTTTCCTGTTTTACCTTGTTGTCTGGGCTATTCAAGATGCTGCATTGGGTCTTTAGATATGAATACCTCCATTGTGCTTGATACTCCCTTCAGAAATAGTTGAGTTCCTTGAACTTACATAGAACCTTGCGAATTCCCTTAGCTAGCAGTCTTCACAATCTCGTTATCCAACGGAGAGAACGCTAAACTAATTACTAGCGAAGATGTCGTTCGCTGTCAGTAGCATTTTCGACTCCCTAAGTTAGTCGCCTTGCTTTAAACTTCTGTTGCTAGAAATAGCGTATATTGCGCAGTTCATCGTGCTCGGATTTGGAAACTGTGACGCACGAGTAGAGTGAAGAAGAAGAAATCTAAAGGCATTGTTCGAAAAGCCGCATTTCCTTGACCTTTGAATCTCCATTGCGTTGCCACTTTACTGCTATAGTTTCATAAGTTTAGGAAGAGGCAATTGTGCAACGTCAAAAGAAAAATTAATGTTAAAATGAAATGGAATGTTCTCTGTTAATGAAGAGATGTGATTTTTCTTTTTGCTTCGACAGCTTGAATTTGAATGCTTCTAGCGATCTTCAAAAACGTGGTGTATTCTTCTAGATTGCCATGCGTTAAATTAACTTTATTTGCAGCCGGTTCAATAAAGAACAACACTGGTTACAGGAGCGCATCTATACCAGAAAACGAAAATTATGTCGGAGAGGATACACATTACCCACTCAAAGAGCTGTTCACTTTAGAGCGAGACAAAAAAAAGAAAAGTGACGCTGTACTCGCGGACAAGTTTCTGTGGCAGTGAAGGGAAAGCTACGGAGGCAAAGCGCGCATAAGCGAGAGCGCTTCTGAAAAAAACGATCCCATATCTTCAGCCGCGTTAGTTTAAGCTGGGGAAGAGAAAACATGAACACCTTATTTGCAGCAATTAAATGAGACAAAACACGCAACTGAGTCTTAAAGTTGACTTACGGGGCCTTCGCGTTTGGGCAACTGCGAAAGCGTCGCACGTGGAAGATGCGTCGATTCTCAGCATGTGTTCCGAGAAATCAAAAGCGTCATCAAACGCTGCTGGACTACTTGGCCCGGTAACGCCTGGCAGAAGCTACGCCCCCGTAGCTATCCCTTCATAACCTCAGAAAGTTGTCCCCGAGTATAGTTAGGTACGCTTCATCAGTGAACGCAGTTGCAAAAAAAAAAAAAAAAAAAACCTGAGGACTTCTTGTTGATTACCTCTATATCGTTGGGCAACAGGCATATAAACTATGCTAAAGATGAAGATAGCGTGGCTGTTACAAAACATCTTGGTATTCATGTCCAAGAATTTCGGAAGTCGATAACTCGCTCCATATTTAGGTGGCGGCTGTTACGATGCGCCCGTTACGCAATGAAAGACGTATTTTTTAAATACGATTGCAGCATAACGCTTCTCAATGCCTCAACTCATTTCACTTGCACAATTCAAAGGACATTATCTCGCTATGTGTCAAGTTTGGCTTCATTCTGGAGATTCTTCTGGTCTACACGGTTACCTTTATGAGTCTACTGAAACTCTACAGAGATGTTTTTTTTAGAAAGTTAGTGGCAGAAAAATACGCATTGATACGCTTAAGTCATTGTAAATACTCAATCTCTACGACACATTCATGGTGCATCTCGAGTTCGGTTTCATTCCGTGAGGTTCTTCAGCTTCCTGGGGTCCTTTGGTAGAGAACCTCTACACCGGGAAGCAGCATTACTGGGCATGTGCCTTTTATACGATTGCCAGTGGCCCGTGAAGACAAAATATGCACAGCTGTTATGTAAACTAGCCGTTCTGGAAAACGGGAAAGAGAAGGCAACCCATATCTGTGAAACAATGCGGGGAAAGGAACTTCCATTAAATTACGTACATTCAATAGGAAAGCGCCTTTGTTGAATGTTGTGTTTGTACAGAAATAGCTTCCACCAGAATTTCGCCTCCTCTGCCCACATAAGCATGAATAATCCGATTCTGAAAAGCTTATGTAACCATCGCCTTAAATGATTAAAAAAAAATGACACTGAAAGGTCCCCACCTAGTCTACAAAAATGCGGAGCCTCTATTGCAGGCTAAGGAAAGACAGATATCTACTGTCACACAGCTAAAGAACTATAGTGAACAGTATAATAACCTGACTACTTTAGAAATGAACAAGGCCCCTATAAGTAGAAATAAAAAAAATTATAAATGCCCAATTTTTTCAGTACAACGTAAAGGAGCCCCAGATGGTTTTGTAATGAAAGCCGACGCTCTGATACTGTCATCAGTTCACTGACAAGAAGAGCTATCTATAACAACAAATTGATTGTTTTCCACTAAGAATAGCACTTTCATCCTATCCGTGTAAAGAAACTCTGCCTATAAAGGTGAATTTGGAAACTAATAATGAAGAGTAATCTGTAACGTTCATTAACGTCAGATTTTCCTAACATGACATCAACTAAATAACGGCAGACAGCAGGTGCACAAAGAACGACAATACGAGCGTTGAGCAAGTGTAGATCGCGAGTGCAAAAACAACCTGAAAAGTTTTTCACGCTCGCATTTAAGGACACAATGCCAGAGACTGTGCACGCGAACTATTATTTCGCGCAACCAGAGTTTTGCTTTGGTACAGACATACTATATTCCAGAGAGATTGTAGACGATTATCTTATAAGGCAGAATAGTGATAGATGCGTAATCCAGGCTTCCTTAATAATAACAGTGGTTAAGTAACCCGTCTGGAGCACGGGTGACGGTTGTGCTGGATGAGACGCTGGGAATTGGTGGGGAGCATGCGTAAAAAGCATAGGCTTGTTACTATATAATGAGCGTTTCCAGAATAAAAAAGAAGAAAAGAACATCAGTAATTAGTCCATGCTGGTATTTTCGTTTTTCGTGTGCGGTTACTTTTGTCGTTGTTTAGTTCGCGTTGCGTTAGATGAGTAAATCCCCTACCTACCAAGCTCAATTCAACGTACCTTTAAAGCTTTAGTTTGCCACGATACGCAAAGCGTTTGCGCAGAGCAGTGGAAGAGACGCGTAGGGGCGAGCCACGAACAAACTATGCAAGTTACTTTGTGGGAAAATCACATAACGAAGAAGAAAACAATCTTCGGACCGGAGACATCGAACTGATACAATGACTACTAATACGCTTAGAAACCTACATTCGGAAGGCAAGTGGTGGCAGAACAATCAGTGTTGGTGGTAGTAAAAGGTTGCTTTGCTGTTCCTGGAGACTCCCCTCGTATGCTCATTCAACTCACTATTAAAATTCATTGGTAAAGTTGTTTAATTAGAACCGGTATTTGTATTTATTGCGTAAAGGCGGACATCCGCCACTACTTTCGAGTCATGTCAGTAAAAATTATTTTTATTTTGGACACTACTGTAGCAGTTAAAAAGAAAAGAAAGAAATAACATATAGCAATATACAATTATAATACCTACGGTGTTCTGTTGACAGACCTTTGACGACCGAACAATGTTACAATCGTATTTTACACCCTGTTTTTCTTCGTCTCTTTTTTTTAAACAGCTTGCCTAACGTTATTTGGAACACAATATTCAATAACTTGATACAGTCGTCGCAAAAACACATGGCCTTTACACTTCTGGGAGACAGTGACACTGCTATAGCAGCTGTTACTATGTTATTATACTATGCTACTGTATGCTATAAAACTGCTCCAGAGTTAATTCCCTAGTTCATCCACAGAAAACAGTACGGCTGCATGTGTGGCATGTGGCTGGGTGAATAGAATGTATATATACGGGCCTGCATTTTAATTTGTTGTCCGTGCGATCAGATATTCGCGAAAGCCAGCGTTTCGGCAACTACAGTGCCCTTTTCCATCTATCGATGTGTGTAAACACTGGTTCTTCAATTGCAGGCTTTTTACACGCCAATACAGCCCTGCGAGCATCGTGAGCACCGTACGCACCTTGTTTAGAGAATGGAGGAAGTGTGTTTAAGAGGGCGTTTGCGCTACGTATAAAAATAAGCTCTTCTGATGAAGCTTGGTTGTACTCCCATGTCAACGGGACTGATGTGCTCCACGTGCGCAGGGTGTTTGGCATTATTGGGAATCCGCGCAAGGCACCGGTAATAGATTTTTTTTTTATAGCGAAGCTGTTAAGGGTACTTTTCCCACTATCGTGTGAGCGTGTAGAAAAAAAATCCCGAAGATAGTACAATACCGGGCCGACCCGCGGCAGAGGAGAAGCAGGCGTTAAACACTCCCCATACGGGGGCCGATCCCGAAGACAGTGCAATACCCGGCCGACCCGCGGCGGAGGTGGAGTCCGCCATTAAGGGGCCCACATACACAGCTTCACTGGTCATCCTTCTTCACAGAGTGGAAGGGCGCTGAGTTGTTCTTTTTTCTTTCGGTAGGAGCAGGCGATGCAGAATAAAACAATAGAAAGCAATAAAAATTAAGAACAACTTTCTAAAAGATTAAGTACTGAGGCTTCACGCGCCAAAACCACGATCTGATAATAAGGCACGCTGTACTGGTGGGAATGCGCATTAATTTTTATCCCCTCGGGTTCTGTAACCTGCGCGGTGCAATCAATGCGCGGTACATAAGCGTTTTTGCATCCCCCCCCCTTATATAAATGCGGCCATCGCGGCCGGGATTTCATCCCGCGACCTCTTGCTTAGCAGTGCAACGTCATAGCCACTGAGACACCACGGTGAGTAGCAAAACATTCTGATAAAAAAAAAGCAGCGCTAGATAAAAGACCACAGGAACAGGCAGTTCTGTCATTCTTTTGTCATTTTGCTTGATGACACGCGGATGGGACATTGGTATCTTTAGTATAGACACACATTCTTAATATTATGTGTTATGTCTTTATCAGTGAACCACCAGTTGGTATTCGGTGCCTCTGTTTTCGTCATCCTGTGGTCCTGTAACTACTGTGGTTCTTTTTTTATTCAGAATGTTGCGCAACCAACTAGCCTCAATTCACAATCCTGTTTAAAAGCAAAGATTGAGAGAAGACGTCGTTTCAACAATGTTTTTCTCCCTTTTGCAAATAGCTGAGACAAAAAACAACTTGTGACTTGGCAGCTCACAGCTTCTCAGAATAACACTACGGGTAACCGTAAAGAGCAGATGCTCTCGCCAGCGAAGAACTCTTAAAATGGCTTACCGTGAGAGCACGGGTCAGCTGCCAGCTTCATAAAGCGGTAATTTACCTTTGTTTTCAATATCGTTACAGAGCGAAGCACGGGATACGCGTTGTGAATGAGCTTGACCACGAAGAAGCCACCGTAGTTTAGCGAGAACATACAGCGCCGGCCTGCATTTCAAACTGGGCACGTACAAGCAGGAGAGATATTATGCGTATTGCACGAAAAGGGGTGCAGTGAGTGAGCGACCGACAGACAGACAGACAGACAGACAGACAGACAGACAGACAGACAGACAGACAGACAGACAGACAGACAGACAGACAGACAGACAGACAGACAGACAGACAGACGGACGGACGGACGGACGGACGGACGGACGGACGGACGGACGGACGGACGGACGGACGGACGGACGGACAGACAGACAGACAGACAGACAGACAGACAGACAGACAGACAGACAGACAGACAGACAGACGGACGGACGGACAGACAAGAAACTTTATTTGGTCCTAAGGGACTACGTTGTCGTAGAATACCGGGATCTTCAGCAGGCCTATCGCAGGCCCTTTGGACAGCCCGAAGCTGGACTTGAAGGTCGTTGAGTGAGCGACAGAACATTTTATTTGGCCCCCTGCCGGTGATATAACGTAAACATGGAGATCTGCTGACAGCCCGAAAAGATGGGAGCTATCAGGAGCATCTGTAGAACCGCCCATAATAAAAATTGGATTGAGGGGCTTTACGTGCCGAAAGTGCACGGTGGCTTAAGACGGACGCTGTAGCGGACTCTAGGTTGCTTTTTAGCACCTCTAGTACTTTAACCTGCATACAAAGTCAGGTACACGAGCATTCTTGCATTCCACCTCCACTGGAATGAGGTTGCCGCGGCGGCGAATCGAGCTCTCGACCTCGTGGTCAGCAGCGAGTCGCCAGAGCCACTGAGACACTGCGGCGCTAAACAGCCCAGAATAATGCGAAAAGACGTCTTGCGATTTAATAAAGTTCAATAAATTGTATTTTAAATGCTCCGAAACAGCATAGTTGGTTATAAGCAACACTGTAGAGGCAGGTTCCGGATGAACTTTGACCCTCCGTGGTTCCTTAAAGGGCCCCTCACCACATCTGGCGATTTTGAGCTGACAAGCGCAGAGCCTACATTGAGCGATAACGATCGCGTCTGCAAAGTATTACATCGCTACGCGACGCGGAAAGATCTGAAATTTCAAACCTAGCACCATTTTTCTTTCTCCTCGCGGCCGCCGCGCTCCAAGTCGGAGGATGACGTACTCGCGTCCCTGCGCCTACGTACTCGAGTCCGCATTGTGACGTCGCTCGTGGTGAAACGTCACTTCGAGAATTATTCAAGACAACATCTGTTATCTGTGTGATCTGCTGCTTGAATTGCCGAATTGAAGTTTAGAGAAATAATAAAGCACACAAACGGAATGTTTGCATGTTTCTTGTTTTACTTCGCACCGAAGCAATAGAGATGTACTTCCGCTTCGTCTGCTTGTTCCCACGGTCGTGCGTTCACGTGCGTAGGTACCAAAACTATGCCATTTCCTACCATGCTCCAGCGCGTGATCATGCTCTGCGATCCGCTTGTTCTGCCTCAGTATTCGTGTCGCACCGACTTATACCGCTAGCCATGTTTCCTTGTGCACAGCGCGCAAAATCGTGCGCTGCGCGAACGAGACAAAAACTCGCGCGCGACGCCGCCAGCGGAAATGCGTAGCGCTGAAAAAAAAAAGCGAGGAGAAAAAAAATGAAGGCGGGGCCTGTGACGTATGCGTCACGCGATCCTCGAGGTCCGGTATGGCAGAACGCAGGGGAGGAATTTCGCTTGCGAAGGCTAGGCGGGTCGAGTGGAGAGAGTGCCTTGCTTGGCAGCGGAACCTGCTTGCTGAAATCATGGGTTCGAGATAGAAAAATATTTCTATCTCGACTATTAATGGAGCCGATTTCAAAAATGACTGCGGCAGAACGCTCCCTAGAGGACACGTAACAACTTCCAGCGTATAACCAAAATTTGCTATGGCGCCTGGTGAAGGGCCCTTAAATGTGCAGCTAAATCTTCGGGCGTGAGCGTTTTTGCATTCTGCCATTGTCACTGCCATTGACACTGCATTGTTACTGAGCTACTGTCTCCTTTGTCAAAGCACTGCCTCTCGTGCTCGCCTGACACCGCTTTGAAGAACACGCTTCAGAAAGTATTTGTGACCATGGGAGAGTTCGTCAGGCGGATGAATTTACAGCCCACAGTGTCGGGCTAACCCCGCTTGGAGGAAAAACGATCGCTGCCTTCACGACCAGAATGACGCAAACTTTCTGCTCCCTTATATAGAGCCTCTTTGCTTTCTTACTTCTCTGATTATTTTTGCCTTTCTCTTACTTTTGGTATCTGTTATTTGCGTTTTATTTTGTTAACATGCAGTAGTACCTTTCCTTGTCTTTCCCCCTTTCAATTATTTTCTCATAACGCAGTGGATCGGCAAATGGTTCTTATTTCCAATGGCTGCTTGTCTTTCATTTTCGCCAAAATATTGCTGAAGATATAATTGGGCTTTTAAAATCGGACCCTTAAAGGTGCCCAACTCAGACCACTTTCACTTCTCCTCACTTGCACTTGGCGTCAAACGCTTTGAAAAGTATAAATGCCTTTTGTTTTTCCTTCAGCACCTCATTTTACCTTTTCGCTTGTTTTTATAATCACTCGATATTAGATTCGAAATTCAAAGTCACTCTTTCTTTCTCAATATTAGCATATTCATTCCGCCTAAATTGTTTGACTCTTCGCGCATCCCATACAATTTTTAGAGCTGTCGCTGTTAACAGGCACGCTTGTAGCTGTGTTTACTGTCTTACTACTGGCGCGGGGGGCACAAGTTTGTTCTGTTAAAGCATGCAAAGGGGTCAGAATGCGGAGATGCGCCAGACCCAGCAACTTTCCCGTATGGAACAACATTGTCCACTATAACGAAGTTCTTGCGTAGGAAGAAAAGTTTAGACAGCGCCCAAGTAACTGTCTCTCGGTGAGGTGACACCTTTACGGCGCACGGCACTCCGCAAGGACTGCAAGGACAGTCGTTGCGCAGACGTCGAGCGAATGAGAAAGGGGACAAGTGAGAGGTAGATTGAGTACTACATTTCGTTTGTTTTCCAAGGAAGGAAATGGGCAAGGGAAGAACTTGGTGGTGCGGCCATCATCGCCCTGCCCCGCCACACATCCGATGCCATTCTATTCGAGTTTATTTTTGAGAGGTTCACACATCGAAGTCACATCAAAGCTTTTATATCCACTCGTACTTAATACCCTCTCTTCTTTAGTCTGAATGTAGACTGACTTTCCTCGAATTCCTCCTTTGAACTGACTTTTCCCTGGTACGTGGTAGACATACAAAGCTTTGGTCTCCCTGTCTAGGTTGTCTCCCTGTTAACGGGTCAGTCGGTCGGTCGGCCTGTCGGTCAGTCATTCTGACAACCTTGGGCGCTCAGAAATATCCGACAAGAAGAATTTCACAAGGAGAGATGTGAAACTCTCCCGTCGGGTATTTCGGTGCACTCAAAGCTGTCAGAATGGTTACATAGTTTTCAACTACGTATTTTGCCATCGCACGTCTGTTGAGTCCTCCGTTGTCGTCCTCTATCAGTTTTTGTGAGGCCCTAACATTAAGCGTATTACCAGTGCGACAAGAAAACATCCTAAAAGGTGTAAACATTTTTACAGCGTATCTCCAAAGAATGTGCAGTAAAAGCGTAATTTTTTGCAAGGCGCCCATTTGTCGAAACTGAAATTTATTCGGACGTATATCGACGCGTGTAATTTTCTGTGTAGCTTCACCACACAAACCCAAGTTGGTAACCTCTAGTCTTTCTTTTTTTTGTTCTTTCACTTCGACGGCATGTTATTAAAGTGATTTGATCTATAATTTTCCGGAATCCTCGCATTTAAGACTCCGAAGGAAAGAGCTCAGTTTGTCATAGAAAGGTAGCGAGGAAGAGAGAGAGAGAGCAAATGACAAATGAAAGGCAGGGAGGTCAACCAGGACTGAGCCCGTTTGCGGATTAATTAATTAATTAATTTTATAATACGGCAGGCCTCATAGGCACAAGCAGGAGTGGAATTCCAAAACAAAAATTAGTACAAATGCGGGTTCATAAAAACGAGTTCACAAATAGTTTGCGCGTGGAAAAAGTATAAACAAACGAAGAAGACTAAAACAACAAGATCTGTTCAAGTGGGTTTGGAAATTAGTCGCTTCAAAAATGGATTTAGGAAGGGCATTCCAGTCGGAAATTGTCTGGAAACATGTGGAAAGGATCAAGATCAATCGGGATCCTTGATTCTTTATTAAATGTTTTACGGAACCAATAACAAGATGCCTTTTATGCGTGACCGCACTAACATTTGTTACTAGTTAATCAGAGCCAGCTGCACGCGGCCTAACGTACACTTCTTTTCTCCCGTCTCCAGAACTGCACCTCTTTCTCAATTTCCTTTCTCTTCCGCTTTACGCGCCGACGCCATTTACTTCGTGAACTGGAAAGCAAGAGCCGAGAGTGGGCTGCGCCAATAACGCCAACAACAAGATCATCACTCGCATCGCGTATCGCGCGTGCGAAGTCCCGTCAAATGTTGCCTGCTGTAAGCACGGACGTGTGCTGTGACAGAGTCGCTGCACGGAAATAAGGAGATGCGTGGCCTTGGGTTTTGTATTAGGTTGCATTCGCGTGAAATTCTATTACGAGTGAGGGTTTGCGTCGGCATGGCGACTAAACATTGTGTGTTACTTTGAAGCACAGGAACAAATTTCATTGTGCTTCACAATCTCTCTTCGGGAATTTCGGGTACTTTATTCGGTCAAAAAAAAAAAAAGCCTACTGCAACAGACATTTAGAAGCAAATAGGGGACAAATCGTGTTATTTTACAGGAAACCGGAGTTCCCAGCTAGGGCCAATCGTGTTCGTTCATCACGCTTCAGTTGAAGCACAACAAGGATGTTTTGTACAGAAAAAAAAAAGATTTTCAGTAATTATATCTCAGATCGAACCAAAGATATCGTCTCAAAGTAAGCGTTCTAGCCAAAACACCATGGCAACATTTCAAAAACCGACAAGATCTGCTTGAAATAAAGAATCAAAGCAAACCAAAGCAAATGAAAATTACTAGTGCTGTTAAACTATCACGTAGTGCCACATACGGTAAAAAATCAATTATGTGGTTTTGCCTGCCAAAACTACGATCTGATTATGAGGCAGGCCGCAGTGGGGAACTCCAGAAATTTGGACCACCTGGGGTTCTTTAACGTGCACATAAATCTAAGTACACGGGTGTTTTCACTTTTCACCCCCATCGAAATGCGGCCGCCGTGGCCGGAATTCCATCCCGCGGCCTCGTGCTTAGCAGTCCAACAAGTGTCTCATACGTGTCTCAGTCTCAACAAGTGTCTCATACTGACCCTTGTAACATTTAACACCCGAACCCTCTCGAGTGAGGCTAGCTTAGCAGGATTCTTTGAGGAACTAACACACATTGTTTGGGGTATCATCGACCTTAGTGAACTGGTGAGGCTTATAAATTCCTGAATAACGGACGTGTCCTCTGCTATAGAGGTCTACCAGATAAGATGCAGTACGGGGTAGGATTCCTAATCCATGAGGACATAGCGGGCAACATTGACGAATTCTACAGCATTAATTAGAGGGTAGCTGTAGTCGTAATCAAACTTAATAAGAGGTATAGATTAACGGTGGTACAAGCCTACGCTCCAACATCTAGTCATGGTGATGAGGAAGTAAATCAGTTTTATGAAGATGTTGAATTAGCGATGAGAAAAGTGCAAACTGAGCATACTGTATTAATGCTGTATTATTAATATTAAGAGAGAGAGAGAGAAATTTATTTACAGAAAGGCAGCTGTAGGTGACTTCAATGTAAAAAGTGGCGAAAAAGCACCTTGCTGAACAAGCAATTGGCAACTATGGCGTCGATTCTAGGAACGTTAGAAAAGAGATGCTGGTAGAATTCGCAAAAAGGAATAACCTTCGAACAATGAACACCGCTTTCAGGAAGCGTAGCAACAGAAAGTGGACCTGGAAAAGCCCTAATGGTGAAACAAGAAATGAAATTGACTTCATACTTCCTGCTGATCCCAGCATTGTGCAAGATGTAGAAGTGATAGGCAGGGTAAAGTGCAGTTATCATAGGTTAGTGAGAGCTAGGATTCACCTCAATTTGAAGAGAGAAAGAGCAAAATTAGTCAAGAAGGAACAGGTCAACCTAGAGGTAGTAAGGGTAAAAGCAGACAAATTCAGGATGGTACTTGCAAACAAATATACAGCCTTAGAACAGAGAGATGATGATGACATAGAGCTAATGAACGAAACCGTAACTAGGCTGGCTTCAGAGGCAGCAATTGAAGTGGGAGGCAAGGTACCAAGGCAACCAGTAGGCAAGCTCTCCCAAGTAACAAAGGACCTAATAAAGAAGCGACAATAATGAAAGTGTCCAACTCAAGAGATAAGATAGAATTCGGGGAACTGTCAAACTGATCAACAAGGCAAAATAGGTTGTATTCGAACCTATAACGTGAAAAAGACTGAAGAAGCCGTAAAAATGAATGCAGCCTGAAATCAGTGAGAAAGAAACTTGGCATAGGACAAACCAAGATATATGCACTGAAAGATAACCAGGGTAATATAATCAGCAATCTCCAAGATATAGTAAAAGAAGCGGAAGAATGCTATATTGACCTTTACAATAATCAGAGGAGTCAGGATTCCTCCATTAGAAGCAGTAATGAACAGGATACAGAGACTCCTCCTATAACTGGCGATGAAGTCAGAAGGGCTTTGCAACACATGAAACGAGGAAGAGCGCTAGGAGAAGATGGAATAACATTTAATCAAAGATGGAGGAGACATACTGGTTGGAAAACTGGCGGCTTTTATACGAAGTGTCGATCGACTGCAACGGTCCCAGAAAATTGGAATAATGCAAACAGTATACTAATCCACAAAAAAGGAGACGTGAAAGAATTGAAAAATTATGGGCCCATTACCTTACTCCCAGTATTACATAAAATATTTACAAAAATTACCTTCAATAGAACAATGGCAACACTGGCCTTCAGTCAACGAAGGGAACAAGCTGGTTTCCGGACGGGATACTCTACAATAGATCACATGCATTTCATTAATCAGGTTATCGAGAAATCCGCAGAGTACAATAAGACTCGCTATATGGCTTTCATAGATTACGAAACGGCCTTTGATTCAGTAGAGGTACCAGCAGTCATAGAGGCATTACGTAATCAAGAAGTACAGAACGCTTACGTAAATACCTTGGAAAAAATCTAGAGAGGTTCTACAGCTACCTTAATTCTACACAAGAAAAGCAGGAACATACCTATAAAGAAAGGGGTCTGACTGGGAGACACAATTTCTCCAATGCTATTCATTGTGTGCTTGGAAGAAGTATTCAAGCTATTAGACTGGGAAGGCTTAGGAGTAAGGATCGACGGCGAATATCTCAGCAACCTTTGGTTTGCCAATGACATTGTTCTATTCCGAAACAATGCAGACAAGTTACAACAAATGATTGAGGACCTTATCAGAGAGAGTGTAAGAGTGGGGTTGAAGATTAATATACAGAAGACAAAGATAATGATGAATAGACGGGCAAAGGAACAAGAGTTCAGGATCGCCAGTCGGCATCTAGAGTCTGTGAAGGAGTACGTTTACCTAGGTCAATTAATCACAGGGAACCCTGATCATGAGAAGGAAATTCATAGAAGAATAAAAATGGGTTGGATCGAATACGGCAGACATTGTCAGCTCCTCACTGGAAGCTTACCATTATCATTGAAAAGGAAGGCGTAAAATCAGTGCATTTTACCATTGCTGACATATGGGGCAGAGACTTGGAGACTGGCAAAGAAGCTTGACAACAAGTTAAGGACAGCGCAAAAAGCGATGGAACGAAGATTACTAGGCATAATGTTAAGAGACAGAAAGAGAGCGCTTTGGATCAGAGAACAAACGGATATAGACGATCTTCTAATTGACAACAAGAGTAAAAAATGGAGCTGGGCAGGTCATGTAATGCGCCGGTTAGATAACCGTTGGACCATTAGGATTACAGAATGGATACCAAGAGAAGGGAAACGCACTCCAGGACGGCAGAAGAGTAGATGGAGCAATGAAATTGGGAAATTCGCGGGAGCTAGTTGGAATCGATTGGCGCAGGACAGGTGTAATTGGAGATCGCAGGGAGAGGCCTTCATCCTGCAGTGGACATAAAACAGGCTGATGATGACGATGATGACGTAGTAAGCTCATTCATAATATGCAGTAGGGTCATAACTGCTGTTGCAGTGAGTTAAGTGAATCAGAGCCGCTGGAGTCTGGTTGAGTCGCAGAATCGGCTGTCGCAAAAGTAGAATCCAGTCTTTACAAAGGTGTCATACCCATCGGCGCGATATTTCTCTAATACGTTGATGTGACGATGATGATGATGATTGGTACTGTACTTCGAAAGGTAGGAAAGGGGCATTATTTTCTTCAGCCCTGTTTCGAGCACGGCTCAATGTCACCATGTAAGGACACAGGGAAAGACAGGACTTTGCAGGGAAGATTTAAGTAGCAGACGCAGAAAACATGGCGAGGACTGCAGTGCGCCATCCGTGCCGTAGAGCCAAGATTGGGCGAAGGAAGCCTAGCTTTCAGGACGTTTTCGAGGTCGTAGGAGGAGGAGGCTGAAGCTATTTTAGTAATGAGCAGAAAGTAGGGAGCGCTAGTTTAGCATTCTTGAACATTCAAAAGTGTACGAGATAGATAGATAGATAGATAGATAGATAGATAGATAGATAGATAGATAGATAGATAGATAGATAGATAGATAGATAGATAGATAGATAGATAGATAGATAGATAGATAGATAGATAGATAGATAGATAGATAGATAGATAGATAGATAGATAGATAGATAGATAGATAGATAGATAGATAGATAGATAGATAGATAGATAGATAGATAGATAGATAGAACTGCAGCGACTACGAGCCATTCGCCATCGGGCTGAAAGAAGATACAGGAGAACTAAATCCATCCACGATCTCAGAGAGGGAAGGCGCATGCAACAGAAGATTCAACGCCGCATTGATGCACCACAATCTCAAAGATGGAAACGATTCTGTGAGTCATTGGATCCACGTCAGCGCTTATCTGAGATATGGAGAATCGTGCGAGGACTTCGTGTATTCCCGAAACAGCGTGTTCCTTTCAAATCTCTCGCTGTACACCAAGGTTGAAGAGAAATTGACATTGCTGAACAATTTTGCTCAAGACTAGCCAGCTTGCAGCCTCAACGCGCACTTACACCATGTGCCACTCCTGTGCCTCGGGATTCCCGTATGGATGCAATGTTTTCAATGGACGAGCTTGAAGCGGCACGTCGACTTGCAGGCGCGCTTTGCTGACTGGACTGGACGGCGTTACCCATGCGGCGCCCGGCAATCATGGACAGAAAGCATGACCCATGCTGCTAAATCATTACAACGAGCCTTGGCGCAAAGGTTTGGTTCCACGTGAATGGAAATGCAGCCGAATGGTTCCACTTCTTAAACCTGGTAAATCGCCGTTAGATTTGTCATCGTACCGCTCCATCGCTCTGGCCATTCGCATCATCATCATCATCACCATCAGCCTGGTTACGCCCACTGCAGGGCAAAGGCCTCTCCCATACTTCTCCAACTACCCCGGTCATGTACTAATTGTGGCCATGTTGTCCCTGCAAACTTCTTAATCTCATCCGCCCACCTAACTTTCTGCCGCCCTCTGCTATGCTTCCCTTCCCTTGGAATCCATTCTGTAACTCTTAATGACCATCTGTTATCTTCCCTCCTCATTACTTGTCCTGCTGATGCCCCCCCCCATTTCTTTTTCTTGATTTCAACTAAGATATCATTAACTCGCGTTTGTTCCCTCACCCAATCTGCTCTTTTCTTATCGTTTAACGTTACACCTATCATTCTTCTTTCCATAGCTCGTTGCGTCGTCCTCAATTTAAGTAGAACCCTTTTCGTAAGCCTCCAGGTTTCTGCCCCGTACGTAAGTACTGGTAAGACACAGCTGTTATAAACTTTTCTTTTTGAGGGATAATGGCAACCTGCTGTTCATGATCTGAGAATGCCTGCCAAACGCACCCCAGCCCATTCTTATTCTTCTGATTATTTCGGTCTCATGATCCGGATCCGCAGTCACTACCTGCCCTAAGTAGATGTATTCCCTTACCACTTCCAGTGCTTCGCTACCTATCGTAAACTGCTGTTCTCTTCCGAGACTGTTAAACAATACTTTAGTTTTCTGCAAATTAATTTTCAGACCCACCCTTCTGCTTTGCCTCTCCAGGTCAGTGAGCATGCATTGCAATTGGTCTCCTGAGTTACTAAGCAAGGCAATATCATCAGCGAATCGCAAGTTGCTAAGGTATTCTCCATTAACTCCATCTAAGGAATTCTCCATCCCCAATTCTCCCCAATCCAGGTCTCTGAATACCTCCTGTAAACACGCTGTGAATAGCATTGGAGAGAGCGTATCTCCCTGCCTGACGCCTTTCTTTATTGGGATTTTGTTGCTTTCTTTATGGAGGATTACGGTGGCTGTGGAGCCGCTATAGATATCTTTCAGTATTTTTACATACGGCTCGTCTACACCCTGGTTCCGCAATGCCTCCATGACTGCTGAGGTTTCGACAGAATCAAACGCTTTCTCGTAACCAATGAAAGCTATATATAAAGGTTGGTTATATTCCGCACATTTTTCTATCACCTGATTGATAGTGTGAATATGGTCTATTGTTGAGTAGCCTTTACGGAATCCTGCCTGGTCCTTTGGTTGACGGAAGTCTAAGGTGTTCCTGATTGTATTTGCAATTACCTTAGTAAATAGTTTGTTGTACCTCCTTCTGTTGTACTCGGGAAAAAGAACTTGATTATCTCAGGGCTAACGGGTGTGCCGAATCAGCTAGGTAGGGCGGGAGATGAGCAAGATTGTACTGAGTAATGTAAAAAAGAGGGGAAGAAAAGAGAGGGAAAGGTTTTTTCACCTTTCTATTTTTTTTTACTTTTTGCCTTTATTCATTTCTTCTTTTGGTTTGACACTTCTGATGACTGTTGCCTGGACCAAGGAAATATTTTTGGGTGGTCCTGCGCACTAGCAGCCCCCTCCTCCCCCTGTGTACATAAAGTCCTGTTTTCCATGAATAAAATTCAGTTGAAGTCCGGCGTTCGTGTTGTCTTTCTCTTCTCGTCCGTGTTCAATTGTTCGCTGGAACGATGTTTCATAATAGGGTAGCCAACCGGAGATATCTCTGATTAACCTCCCTGTCTTTCCTTTGCCTTTCTCTCTCTCTTTTCATTTAGTGGCTGACTACGGCCATCACTCCAGCAAGCACATCTGACATCCTACCTCACATCCGCAGTCAAGTATGCCGAAAGAGGAGGTCTGCACATTGTGCTGAGATCGCCGGTTCATTAATCCGCGGAGCAACAATTAAGTTTTATGTCTCTTTGTGTCGGCCGATGTCTCGAATGCAACCTCGCATATTGCGAGGCTGGCATTAGCTATAGGCGTTCTCGTAATTGTCCTTATACGCCTCGAATTGTCTGCCTAATTTGCCATCCTGGTAGGCAGGCAAACGAGGCAGATAAAACATGTATTGCATCAGTCGGTGATATACACACCGACAATCATTAACACAGTGAGCAGAGTACCGCATCTGTGCCTTCCTACAGGTTGGCAATAGTTCATAAAGCTTTCCTGTGGCGCCTCACGCATACCTCTTCTCGGGCTGCTTCCGCATGCGTGCGCATTGTCGCGTAAAATAGCGTGGTGCTGCAAACAATTAGCACTCTGATTACAAATCAGTTCGCAAGTTACTCGGAGTTCCTCGATACTGCGTGTACGCAAAGGCAGGGAGGTTAACCGGATATGAGTCTCCGGTTTGCTACCCTACACTGGGGATGGGGGATAGGGGTTAGAAAGATGACAGAGAGGAAAATGCTAAAAAAAGTTGAAAAAAAGGCACACACACACGCACACGCACACGCACACGCACACGCACACGCACACGCACACGCACACGCACACGCACACGCACACACACACACACACACACACACACACACACACACACACGCACGCACACACACACACACACAAAAGGCGTTCCAGTTAAAGGCGCTCGCAAAGGCCGGTAGATCGCAAAAAGCGCAATAGTGCGTGCACGGCCTTCTTCTAGCTGTGACGTTAGCTCTCTTTGATGTTGTAGAATTCTTTTTTCGGATAGCGGTAAGTCATCCAGATAGTCAAGTTCGTGGCGAAGGCATTCCCTCTGTGGACCGTACTGCGGGCAGACACACAAAATATGGCCAATTGATTCTTCATGGCCGCAGTGGTCACAGGTTGGGGTGTCGGTCATCCCTATGCGGAACGCATAGGCTTTGGTGAAGGCAACGCCCAACCACAGTCGATGGAAAAGCGTGGGGTCTCCACGGCGAAGCTGTGATGGCGCTCGAATACATAATGTTGGATCAAGTGAGTACAGTCGCGTATTTCTTAAAAGGGGGCCATCCCATTGTGACATGGTGTACTGCCGAGGAAGCAGGTGGAGCTTCCGTGCTGCGTCAGTTCTGGAAAGTGGAATTGGTACGTGGTGCTCCTCAGTATGGGCTCAACGGGCAGCTTTATCGGCCCATTCATTGCCGATTGTTAAGCGAAGCATTTTGATAGTAGCTGGCGACCCAAGATCATTTGGGATTACGCAAAACGTTACCAGGTGGACCAACTGGTTCGTGTAAGACGAACAGCCACGTGTTTAACGCAGGCGTCTATGGCGACAGCAGGAAGACGACGGTGACCATGACCGTGTGACGCCGATGCTATGATTTCTATACTCCAGCCGTTCGATGTGAGCTTATGGCATGCCGATTGTTGAGTTCTACACGAGCGTGAGCGAGAGAAAGATGGTTTGTGGTGTCATCAGTGGTGTCATCTATGGCTATGCCATGCCTTGTATGGTAAAACGACGATGTCATTTGCACTCAGGCGATGAAACGTCAAAGCTCGCTCGACCATGGCCGAACGGGAAGGCGGTACAGCGCCGCACAGTTTCTACTTAGCATTAGCTGCTACGAGGAAAGTACTGGGGAGTGTCGGTCGCTCTTGCAGATTGCGCAGTCTGACGCAGCATGTCAAAGCACGAGCTGCTACTAGGAAATAACAGGACAAAGTGGCACCTGAAGCACGTGCCAAACGTCTCCAAGAACGAGCTAGTCGACTTTGGCAGAAGTGGAGAATGCGTGCGATCGTGAACTATTGGCTATAGAGCATTGGGCTGCTGTGCTCGAAGGTAGAGGTTCGATTCTACAGTTGGTCACATGCCTTTGTATTCAACTGAAACATTTCTTCGCCTAGTTGGAGCCAAGCTGAAGCTTGAGGTCATTGAAGGCCACAGAATTTGTCGCCGCTGCGTGCGCACCCCGATGCGCCCGCTGGCCAGCCGCTACTGGCTTGACGTCTGCTCTCGTTGCTCCACACGCCGGTAAGGGTGTGCGCGCAAATAGAACTGGCTCAGTTGCGCTAGCTGAGCTTTGCTGCTCGTAGGCCTCCACTTGCAGCTACAACAATGAGCACTCGAAAGTATCAAGCGGAAGAAGAGCGTAAAAGTGTAAAGGCTGCGCAAAAATTACAGGGCTGTGCGATATGTGGCGAAGTGGCGAAGCAGGAGGAGAGGCGACAGACAGACGAGATGCCCGCGGTCGTGGGGCGCCAGCAACAACAGAGGCGACGCGCGACCGAAGAACAGCTGCACGCCAAGCGAACAGCGCTGAGCGTGCCGCCGTGACCAAGCGGCACCGATTGGAGACGCAGACGCGTACTTTCAAAAGCGCTTTGTCGAGACGAACTTGGTGCGGCGCGTAGCGTCGGCGACGACCTGTTGTTCCGATCCCACGTAATCAGGGTGTCGTGGCCCACGCATGTGGAGGTCTTCGAGTGAGTGCCTCCCTCGCAAGGACGTGTGTTCGTTCGGGCTTCACCCCAGGTGCAGGGTAGCAATGCTTCGCATTGACTTAGATAATTATCGACGACAGTTCCTGCCGTAATTTTGACTGAAGTCCGAAGTGTGGTGAGACAAGAAATACTACTTACCGCATAGTACTTGGAATAAGGGAAAGAATGCATCCCATTCAAATTAAGAAACATATAAGACTCCCTCCAATCATTGTTTTACTCCTTATGTGTGACAGAGCTCCGTGTGAGAGCGTACTACTATCGCCGCATGCAAATGAGTTTAGAAAAAGGCACCGAAAGCGCGATACAAGCGTAAAAATTATTTTTTGTTTTTAGTTTTTATTGTATATTTTTTTTCTTACTGTGAAGTGATAGAAGTAACACTATTGTTTAGGTCGGTAATCCATATAATGGGCCATACAATCTCGGACATACTTTCGTACATAACAGGTCTTCTTTCTGCAATCCTCTGTTCTTGAAGTCCGTGACATTGTAGCGGGAATATCGCCCTCGCTAACACTTCAGTTCTCTAACTGTCTCGAAAGCGAGAAACACGTTTTTTATTCACCATTTACCGCATGTTTTTTACGTGCGTTTAATTTCGGTTGGCACCGTTATCTCGGGCATCGATCCATCTTTGCGCAATGATCCCTTCGCTTGGTGCGTGTCGTACGTAACAGCATAATTCTAGACTATAGGATCTCCTTGTGCCCTGGCCTCACTTTTTTTGGGCACACTTCGTCGGCAAGAAAAGAAGGCGAAAGTACAAAAGAAAGTAGACGGAATTTCCATAGGGGTATCAGAATCAGAAGAGAAAGGGAAAAAGTAGGCCATTAGCGCCCCCCATCCCTACATACACAAACTTCTAAATTCGAGCACTGTCATGGTCTGCACTCTGAGCAATCCAACAACACCACAATTGATGCCAAGCCAAGCTTTCTGTCAGAATTGCGTTCACATACGTACGACTTTATTACGTATCCCCTGTTGGGGTGGCTAGGGTTTTCTTTCGGACGTGGCCGCCACGTGCTGTAGCAGATGACGCTCGGCCGACCCCACCAAGCAGTTAAGTACTTTGCGGTGCGAGGCGCCTGCAGTACGTGCCTTGCAAGCCAGCGTTGTTGAGAAAACTGTCGCTTGGCTGTGCAAAGCAACTTTAACCTACCATCCCTAGAATCATCCCGTGTTTGTTGGGGCCGCCTAACCTAACCATGTTTGAAAACACAAAATCAGATTGATCTTTATAATTACCGGAATTTAAAGCATTGCCATTTTAGTGACTTATTTAGTGATCAGCGGCTTATTTTTTTAAAGATGACTTGAATGAACAATTGGCGATATTTGAACAAGTCATAAGTTAGAAAGGTTGCTTGAAAAATGGCCTTCCTTTTTCATAATAGTTTAATATTCAAAAACTACATTAAGTAGCTGAAACTCGCTGTAGGATGCATAGGCTCCTTGACCATGATGACGCAACGGTTGCCTTCACGTTGATAGCCTCCACGTTGTGATTGCTCTTCAACGCATTGTGCTTCAAAACCTATTTGAACGCGTTTAACCGCTGCTGGTTCAATGGCGTCACTAAATCCATTCGGTTAGTAGACGTGCGCAACAATGTCTGATAGCTAATTTACTAACAAATAATTTATTTTTGTGTTCTGATTTAGAACACAGCAGGTGAATAACACATATCGACTGCGTAAAAAAGACATAAATATCCGAACGGCTGAGCTAGTTTATTCGCGTCTGAACAAATCGCTTCCGTTTATCACGGCTTTCGAACCAATCAGTACTGAACGACGGCTTTGTAGGTCAAGGACAAAAATGCGGTATTTGTCCTGTACAAAGCCCGGGTAAGTGTCATCGCTGTGTTAACAACATGCCGCCAAGCGCGTTCCGCAGATTATAGTTCCGCTACCACGAGCGCTTTGAGGCACAAAAAATTTAGGGATAATATGGAGACTAACTGCGTTTTCATGCCAGGAAGACTATGTTGCTTGAGTTCTTTTGAATTGTGCTGTATTTGTAACCTTCCAAGCTGAAGGTACTGAAAAATTAACCTGTCATAATCAGGGCTGGGCAAAGATACTTTCCAATTGTATTATGATACGATACAAGATACTCGGGCAACAACTACTTGAGATACAGATACAAGATACTACCACAATTATTGTATTCGATGCGATACTTTCCATTTGTATCTTAAGATACTTCAATACATTCGAAAATTTCTTCTTTTAGATATACGCACATAATGTACCAGGAAACGCGTAAAGTTTGCTTGGAAATTTTTTAACTCCGACTAACTTTGTTTAATTTGAACGAAATATCTGTTAGTATCTCAACGCTTTCGTTTTTCCTGCTCAAAGCAGGATATTTTCATTCTGAAACAGTTTATTAGGGTTGCTTTAGCTGCGTAACATGAAAGCTCTTTAAACGCTGCGCTGTCAGCGGTTTTTGCTTGTCGCTTTTGTAATTGACGGGAGTCTCTGCTCTGCTTGCCGAGCAGCTAGCGGATCGCCGCATATAACTACAAGAACGTCATTAAGAAGCGTTTGCACGATGACGCAAATACCGTTTCACCTTGTCCCTAAATGTGTTACCGTTTACGCAATACCGTTTACGCGCAGACCTCATCGCCTGATAAAAGAATGCCGATGCCTTTAGTTTTATTGAGGTGGATTAGTGGCAGCGGTATCCGCTCGAGAAGCGGAGTTCAGCCAGCGTTTATAGTTTCGCGTGGTGATGTTGCGATAGCCCAGTATCTTGTATCTTAAGATGCACGATACATTCTTTCATGTATCGGAAATGCAGATACTGATACACGTCTTGCCAGACGTATCGTGATGCAGATACGAGATACCCAAATAGTATCTATGACAGTATCTAAGATACATGGATCTTCGATACTGCCCAGCACTGGTCATAATTCGTTATGTAAATATTAGAAGTAGGCGATCGAATATCGATTTTTTTCGAATACAAATCGAATACGAACAGTAAGTATGGAATATCGAATCGCATATCGAATAGACCAACGCACCCGCGCATATTTACAGCAGGAATATTTATTTCGGTATATTTAAGAACACGCTTGTACTTAATAGACCGTCAACTATCACGGATAATTAGGATTGTTTTAAACACTAGATCACTACACCCGTCACGAAAAGAACTGCACGAATAGCTGCTTGACAACTTTAGAGTCTGGCGGCAAACAAGCTTTCCAAGAATAGCAGGCTGCTGTATGACTAACTTTCCAAACGCGCAAAATAAATAGTGGTTGAAAAAAAATAACAGAAGTTATGGAAAAGAAAAAGCTAATGAGGTATTTGTGTGCCCTAGACACAATGAAGTGCCTGTTACAAGTAAAACACCATTGGTTGTAACCTGAAAGATAAAGATGCTACTTGACTACACGGCAAGATAGACTAATTGGCAGGCCAGAAGCAAAAGCAGCCGGTTGTCATATATTGGACGAAAAGAAGGAGAACCGAGGAGCCCGGTTTTGTAAGGGCGCCGTTTTCTTAAGAAGGCTCGCACGTATTTGTTAGAACCATATGAAACCAACAGATAACGAAAAGAAGGAAAACATAGAGGAAATTATTTTTAGGATTTAATTAAAGTGTAAAAATTAGAAACTAAAGGGAAATAGAGGGAAAAACAATTCGCTGACGGTGAGAGCAGAACCCACAACATCCGCAATGCGCGCGAGTTGTACTATTAATTGCGCTACGGCGACGACGGCAGTTCCTGCATCAATGCATTCTTGGGTATTTGTGTATGTGTACAAGATCTAAAGCAAGGAGTGTTAACCAGCGCCATACTTCCGGAGCAAAACCGAAGACAAAGCTTGCATTACCGATTTTGTTTCTGTATTGCTTCAAAAGCTTCGCCGCCATTTTACTTCTGATAATTATAATTTACGATACTCTGATCAGCAGGTGCAGAACAGTAACCCGATTTTAACAGTGGGTTGTTGTGAAATATTTACTTAGTTTTGGCATTCGAAAATACCGAATACCTTATCTTTGAATACGAATAAGATAGTACCCACCAACCATTCGTATTTGAAACTACTTTAGTAAATATATTAGTAAAGCTAAAATCCTCTATATCTTGCTGGTAAATTGGCTGTTTTACTTCAACTGCACGGACATTAGACCAAAGTGAAACGTAAATAATTTACCTAGACTTCACGATAGCTTATATTCGAGTGTTTTAAGACACGTTCTACAACTTCCCAGTTATAGCGAAAATTTTAGCAACTTCTATGTCTCACTTCAGGGACACGCTACAGCAAATATTGGCAACACTAGACTGTAATGGTTCACAATATGGGGGGGGGGCGACTGAAAACCAGATCTCTCGATGACGAATAACTTTCACTGATGCATTTTCAGTCTTCTTTTATTACAATAGCAATCAGGTCATCCGAAGAGGAGGCGATCTTTACAGTACGTACGTACCACCTGTATCCATTCTGAGTATGCCTCGCCGTCATGAACGTCAACTTCCGCATAACCTCCAATGAATATTTTACAATAAATTAACATGTTAATAACACATAAAATAAAAGAACGTGTCATTGTTTATTAGTCTGCGGTCACTAAATTAAACCGCATGTACCTCACCCCCCTCACACCCGCGCTGCGCACCGGCTCGCTCCGCTCCCCTTGGAAGGAGCCCTCCATGTCAGGTTTTGTGGTAAAGCATACGAAAAACGAACGCGTACTGCACAAGTAAAACGGGAAATTACATACAGGTTTACAGTAGGGGAGCTTCCGTTGATGGCGCGGCGTTCGTTCTGACAAAGTAACGGCGGCAGAGCTATCTCAGGCGGCACGTACGGCAAAGGTCACTTTCCACTACGCAAGCATCCCCCCGCTTTCTCTCTACATACATACATACATACATACATACATACATACATACATGCATACATGCATACATGCATACATGCATACATGCATACATGCATACATGCATACATACATACATACATACATACATACATACATACATACATACATACATGCATACATGCATACATGCATACATGCATACATACATACATACATACATACATACATGCATACATACATACATACATACATACATACATACATACATACATACATACATACATACATACATACATACATACATACATACACGGCCCGAGCTCGTCGGACCGTGATGCAAAGGCCTTCAGGTCGGCGATATGGGCACGGCTAAGTTTTCCCGAAGGGGGATCCTTCAGCAAGTGCGCGAGTGAAGACCAAACTTTCTCTACTCGGTACGGACAAAGCCACTTAGGAGCGAGCGAGGCTGAGAAGTCCTTTCTCGCGTCGCTAAGAGCGTAGTTGCGCTTCAGCGCTAGATCACCTACCTTAAATAAAAGGCGGCGATGCTTCCGTTCGTACTGAGCCTTCTGCTGGGCCCTGCAGGCCAAAGTCAAACTCTGTCTTGCTCTACAGAGAGCCCGACAAAGCCTGTCCCGAAGTGCTGAAGCGTTAGCACAACAGTCTGCCGGCGCCTCCTTGTACCCGAGCCGGCATTGAATAACACTGGTCACCGGATTCGCCAGCTCCCTTTCAAAATTGAGGAAGGCGGGAGAGAAACCAGTCGAGCGATTCTCGGCGGTTGGGATTGTGAACGCGAGCTCACTCAAGTGGTCTGCCCAATCCTTTTGACTTACGGCAAAGGCCGCCAACATTAGTTTGAGAGTTCTATTGAGCCTCTCCGTCAAATTGGACTGGGGATAGTAGAGCGACGTGGTGCAGTGATTAAATCGCAGGGAACGGCACGTAGCACCAAACACCCAAGCGGTGAAATAGGACGCGCTCTCTCAAATCAGTCTTTTCGGAAAGCCGAACCGACAAAAAAACTTCCTGTAGCCTCTCCAGCACCGCTCGCGCTGTCAACTCCACCCACTTCGAAAAATGATCAACGACTACCATCAGGTATGTGAACCCCTGCTTGCTCCTGGGGAAAGGCCCCATAAGATCGCAGGTGGCCACTTGACACGGACGCTCACTGTCAATTGGTTTCATCAGCGCGGGCGGCTTGCCAGCCCTTGATTTCACCATTTGACAGACATGGCAGGAACGGCAATAGCGAAAAATGTCATGGTTTATGCCAGGCCAGGTCACAGTTTGGCTTAGTTTCGCAAGAACTTTGGAGCCACTCAGATGAACGGCCAAGGGTTCGTCATGAGATGATCGCAACAGTGCGCTTCTCAGGCTCCTGGGGATAACCACCTTAAACGGGTCCACAGCCTCGTCATCGGTGGCTATGTGTTTCAGCAGGAACCCATCGTGATCCAGCAAATATGAATCCGCGGGGGACCCTGCGACACACGCAGGTTCCGGCCCCCCTGAGGCCGCCACACAACCAGCAGCGTCTCAGCGCTCCGTCTCCCTGAGACTGTCGCTCACTCCGCGACAAAACAGATCAGTTTGCTGGGCCTTCAGTAGCTCTTGCCTGCTGAATGCGATTCGAATTCTCCCACAGGGGAGTCTGGTCCCGTCTGCACTCAGGGCTGCAGCCAACGGCGTCATGGGTTCGCTTTTGGGGAACGAACCCGTCCGCTCGCTTTTCGGTGCGCTGCTTGCCTGGAGACCGGAATGACAGGTTTGCCCGCTTGCGGACTCGCCTCTCCCCGCTTGTTTCGCCCGCGACGCTTGCTCGCGCAAAGTCAACGGCAGCGGCTGTCACACCTGGAGGAATGCTCTTGGTGGACAATGGGGCCCGAGATAGTGCGTCAGCTACCACATTTGTGCTCCTCTTTCGATAATGCACTGAAAACTCACAATGCTGTATCAGGAGAGCCCAGCGCGCCAGCCGGCCCGCAGGCTCACGGAGCCGCATCAGCCAACTGAGTGCACTGTGGTCCGTCTGCACTACGAATTTCATCCCATCAAGGTAGACATCGAATTTACGTAGTGCAAACACGATAGCGAGGCATTCCTTCTCGGTTACGGAATAGTTCCTCTCTGTCGGTATCAAGGAGCGGCTGGCAAAGGCGAACAACGGCTGCAACAGACCATCGTATTCATGTAGAAGGACTGCTCCTAAAGCCAGATCTTTCGCGTCGGTCTGGAGAACGAACGGTCTGGTGAGGTCGGGGAGTCTGAGCTGCGCTGTCTCCGCAATGGCGCTAGACAGTTGGCAAAGGCCTGCTGCTGCTCAGGTCCCCACTGTCACTCAGCCAACTTATCCAAGAGCTTGTTCAAGACTGCCTGCACTCGGGCAAAGGACGGTATGAATGACCGGTAAAAGTTGGCCATTCCCAAAAAGCGGCGAATGCCACGTACGTCCTTGGGCTCGGGGAAATCTAGGATTGCCTGAAGTTTCACCTGGTCCGGCTCAATGGAGCCTCCGCCCAGCGTAAACCCCAGTAACTGAACTCGGGTTTGCGCTAGTTGTGCTTTCGCAGGATTCAAAGTCATCTCGGTGGCCCGCACCCTCTCGAGCAGATCGGCAACACGGGCCAAGTGTTCTTTGAAAGTTCGTGAATAAATCACGATGTCGTCGAGGTAGCACATGCAGTGTGAACACTTTGCTTCCCCGAGGACGCGGTCCATGAGTCTCTGAAAGGTCGCAGGACCGTTGCAAAGACCAAAGGGCATACGAGTAAACTCAAATAACCCTGTGTGGGACGTGCACGTGGTCTTGCACCGGTCACGCTCATCCATCCGTACCTGTAGGTAACCTTTCGAGGCATTCAGCATAGTAATGTACCTCGCACTGCCCAGGGTTCCTACGATGGAGCTAATCGTAGGGAGCGGATAGGCATCCTTACGAGTCCCTCCGTTCAGACGACGATACTCTACGCACAGGCGATGACTGCCATCTTTCTTAGGCACCAACCCAATTGGAGACGTCCAGGCACTGGACGAGTGGCGGATAGTGTGAGTCGATAGCATCTCGTCCAGCAAGCCATCGAACACCTGCCTTTTGGTTAGGCTGACGGGCCGTGGGTTAGACTTCAAAGGAAGCGCGCCTCCAGTTTCGATCATGTGCCTCACCAAATCGGTACAGCCAGGCCGATCGGTGAACAGATCTTCTGCTGGCATAAGAGTGCCGACAAGCGAGCCTTCTGTGTATCATCCAAATGAACCGCACAGGCGGTCAGAGGTTGTTGTGCCTTTTCGTGCCGTGTCGCTAGATCCGAATGGGGACTTTGAGTCGACAAGGGCATAGCGCAGGGGCCTGCCCACGAATTCTGCGCGTGACACGGTTCGTGCCGTGCCTCTCGCCTAAAGGGGAGTCTGAGCGGGTGGGCGCACAGCTCGCTTGCCCCTGAACTCTGCGTGCGACACGTTTCCGATGCCCCATCTGCATAGGGAAGATCGGACGCCGGCGGGCTGATGAACGGCTTTAGCAGCGTGCACGGTCCGTCGCGACAGCCGCCATTCTCAATGTCTACGACGATTCCAGTTTTAGGGAGAAAGTCCCTCCCGAGAATCACAGGAACACTGAGCCCGGGGAGATTAACGAAACGCGTGCGTCTCATTCGCTCTCCCCACCTGATAATCAGCCTTGCGGCGCCCGCCGAATGGGCCACGGCTTTCGCAAGATTGAATGTCGTTGGGCAGTCCTGCAAGCTCATTGAGTGTTTCTGCAAATGGAACAACACCTGTTCGCCGAACAACGAAGCGCTTGCGCCCCTGTCCAGCAGCGCCGAAAATTTGCGGCCGACAATGGAGACTGGAATAAACGGCACGTGCGCACCAGCAACCCAACCTGCTCGGTACCTCGAGGGGTCAAACAAAGGTTCGGTTACTCATGCTTTCACGAGCGACCCGCGCTCCCGTTTCCCGGCCTCACAGGACGCCAGGTTGCGGTTGCAGTCCCTTGCTATGTGCCCTCGTTGTTGACAGCGAAAACAGCGCACTCCGCGCGGTACATTTCCCGAAACGAGAACAAAACACCACAGCCACCCGAAGTGAATGAACGTGCCGTCGGCGCGAACTCCGAAACGATCAGGCGTGAGTTTTGCTCGTTGCCCCCTGCCCGGGCATCCCGAGGCGCCGTGTGCTGTGTGTGCCAGTCCCCACGGAATACACACGAATCCCCTCCATTTCTACCGCCCCGAGCCGCTGACGACGACGGAGCGTACCAAGGTGAAGTCGCTGGCTTCTTGCCTGTTCACTATGCCTCCGCGCTACGCGACAGACAACGCAGGTTGATCTACGGCGGCTCCTCTACGACCAAGATGTAAGCCAACGGAGACTTTCCTAATTTTGCGTCCCTCTCCCGGTCTGCAACTTGCCACCATATAACTCCATGTGCTCCACTAGTGGAGCACATAGGGCCATAGTGTGGCAAAGTGTGGCATAGTGTGGCATAGTGTGGCAAAGTACTTTGCCGTGAGTCGTGCATCCCGCCTCACGGACGGACACTGAAACCCTATCAGTTACTACTACAATTGCCGCATCAAAGAACCTCCGTGTCACGGACTTAAACAACCTCCCCAAGCTGTCATCGCATCAGTGAACTTTTCCACCCAACTCTTCCCTATTAAGATATACGAGCTGGCTCCACATGACTCAAACAAGGGAAAAATGAAATTATGGGGTTTTACGTGCCAAAACCACTTTCTGATTATGAGGCACGCCGTAGTGGAGGACTCCGGAAATATAGACCACCTGAGGTTCGTTAACGTGCACCTAAATCTAAGTACACGGGCGTTTTCGCATTTCGCCCCCATCGAAATGCGGCCGCCGTGGCTGGGATTCCATCCCGCGACCTTGTGCTCAGCAGCCTAACGCCATAGCCACTGAGCAACCACGGCGGGTTCCTACAAGGGCGTCATACATCAAGTTGAACCCCACACTTCATCGACGGACCTACTGAAACACCTCAAGGCTGACACCGCGACATCTTCTCTGCTCTCATGATAGGCAAGACCAGCACAGCCCTGAATACATTTCTCGGATCCAATGTTCCATACACAGTGTACTACAAGAACGGGGCGCAGCGATGCGCACCTCATCACCCCAAGGTGCAGTTCTGTCACACATGCCTGGCCATCGGTCACCGACAAGACGTTTGTCCACGCCATGATTTACCCATCTGCAAATTCTGTGGCACTGACATCCCAGATCCCGAACTACCGCACGAGCGAAAGCCTGGCTGTCCAACTTGCGACAAAGATCACGCTGCTGATGACCCCAGGTGCGAGGTACGTCAAAAGGCTGATCTTGTCGTCCGCAGGGCCGCCTACCTCAAACGGCTCAGGCTAGGCGAAGACCGATCTACCGTCCGCTTCTTCGACAACATCAACTCCACTCCGCATTCTCAACAGCCCCTTCAGGACCCGACCGCACCGTCCAAAACGAACAAGTAGAACCCCTTCGTGGACGTAACTCCTCTAAAGCAACAGGACACATTCCTAAACGCAGCCGCAGCAGCCCCTCCCCCAAACTCCGCTCCCAGCCTTCAAGAACTCGCGGGTAAGTCAGCCACCCCTCCCTATGCTCTCCCAACTACCTCTCTCCGTACCCTATCCAAACAAAACGCACACGATTATGCCCAGGCACTGATAAAAACTATTGTACCTTATCCACCGAATGCATACCGCACACTTACTATCGATACAGCCCCTGTAGCCTCACTGCCAGCAACGGAAAACATGGACGAGTCCAATCCTTCTCCTCGCAAACAACCTCATATTGACGTTGGTTCTTCGGTCCCTTCATCAGGAGAACCCTCGATACCCCGTGCCATTAATTCCGATGTTATCGACGCGCACATCCAAGCTGCTATCACCGCAATGGAAACCCGCTTAGATAGCAAGCTCGCAACTATTAATTCATCCTTTGATGCCAAACTTGAAGCAACCATAACCTCACTCACTTCCAAATTCGAAACAGTGCTTGAGGCAAAACTGGCCCGCACACTCGATCAAGTAGCTGGCAACGTAACATCTCTCGTAGGGGAGGTTAAATCGCTCTCACTCTGCTTAACTAGAATGGAAGAAGCGGAGCTCACACGCGTCCGCAAACCACCTGGGAGCACTCGCTCAGACCCCTATCCCCTACCTGCAGCGCCGTCAGTTGACCATCCTGAATGATACCCTGTGCGTTTGGCTGTGAAACTGCATAGGTCTCCCCCGCAAGCGTGGCCTCTTGACGCAGTACATTGCCACTCAGCTGGAAAAACCAGACGTCATTCTAATACAAAACCCCCGCTCACCTATGTCCATCTCCGGATATAATACACACACCACACCAGAATCTCAGCACACTATCCTTACTCTCACACGAAAAGGTCTGGGCCTCAATCCTGTCCAACACACGCCGTACAGCCACACTGTTCAACTATCTCCTTCGCGCCCTTTTGCGAAGAATTCGGCTCATCACGTCTGCGTAACAAGCGTGTACAGCCCGCCAAAACAGTCCCTTCAAATCCGCTTATCAACGGCACGCCTCCGATCCTCACGAACCTTAACTCACTTCATCACCGGGGATTTCAATGCACCTCACACAGCATGGGCATACAACAAAAATAGTGCCAAAGGCACCAAACTCCTAACCGTCATCCAGCAAGAACGACTCGCCCTTCTTAAGACCCAGACTCACCCACCCGTCACGGGAACTCTGTGCTACGGGACACTACACCAGATGTCATCCTCCTACAACGTCCAAGACCACATGGTCAAATACGCACGACACGTTCAGTAGCGATCATACACTTATCAATATCACCCTCCAGGCTCTAACTATAGACGATCTGTCCGCCTTCATTCAATTGCTGACTGGAATAAGTTTCGTAAGGACTCCAACAGGCAATCTTTCCACCTCTACCGACCATGACACTTGGATGCAACAAATTCATCGTCGCACTCAGTTTCATACCCACGCCTTAAAGCAATCAAGAGGATGCGCCGGCAGCGGATGCTGATCTTCTTCACCTTTGGGAGGCCCTCCAAGGCTTTATTCGCAGGTGGAGACGAAACAAGTGTAACCGCCGCCTGCGCAAACGCATCTCCCTCCTGTCCAAATTGACACTTATTTGGACTCTCTTATACGAGAGTAGTGGAACAGAATTTGCGATAAACTCAGCGACACCCTGCACCTTGCGTCG
Source organism: Dermacentor variabilis (assembly GCF_050947875.1). NCBI lineage: Eukaryota > Metazoa > Arthropoda > Arachnida > Ixodida > Ixodidae > Dermacentor > Dermacentor variabilis. The sequence goes on from NC_134568.1 coordinate 108,621,072, forward strand.
GCGTTGCCGGACTACTTATTCCTTCTCAAACTAAAACCGCCGCACGCACGACCCTAAGGAAAATTCTGGACGAATGCGCATCACCCGACAACCTTTACGTGCCCTACGGGTAAAATATATCGCCACTCCCACGCAACCCGCGTACAAAAACTACACTGGACACGAACCTAACGACACCTCCCTGGCTGTGGACATCACGTTAGCCGAAATCAAACAGGCTGTGGCAGAAACCCGTGTAAACACGGCGTCGGGCCCCGACAAGCTCACTGCACGCCAACTTCGCAACCCAGCCGATCAAGATTACGAAAACCTACTTGAACTGATGAATAGTGCTTGGCATTCCGGTAAACTACACAGAGAATGGAAGACGGCCACAATCACATTCACCCCCACGCAGGGAAAACCGCATATGATTGACAATCTTCGACCCATTTCCCTCACTTCTTGTGCGGGAAAGCTTATGTAGCGAGTAATCCTCCGCCGACTTCACACACACCTGGACACTACACAACACCTCCCACCACTCCATTATTGAGTACAGACAACACATTTCAACCCAGGATGCGCTTCTCCAACTCCGGGATGCAATATTCGCCACCTCCAACACCACTCAACTGAAGGCAATTCTCGCAGTGGACCTCGAAAAGGCTTTTGATAACGTCCATCATGACAGCATGTTGTAGGAGCTCCAAACAATGAACTGTGGAGCCAGGCATTATAACTACGTCCATTGCTTTCTTCGCAGCTGCACATACCGTCTCAGCTTTGTCGGCGTCACATCCCCAAACCACGACCATCCCTAACGTGGCATTCCACAGGGCTCCGTACTATCGCCCACTCTTTTCAACATCGCCATGTGCCACATACATCGAGCGCTGGTCACTATCCCAGACTTACACTACACTATATACGCCGATGATATCACCATTTGGATGAATCGCAGCTCGGCAGGACACATACAAGCCACCCTGCAATATACTGTAAACAGCATACATTAGGCTGCTACCTACATCGGCTTGAGATGTTCTTCCACCAAATCATAACTACTACTAGTCCATAGCCAGCGATGGTAACCACCACGCATAAAATTCGAACATAACGGCCTCCCTATACCACGGCCTAAAACTATTCGCCTCTTGAACTCCACATCAAACAAGATGGTGGTGGTTGTACCACTGTCAATCACATCCTAAAACAGGGCGAGCAAGTTCTCGGCATGCTCCGTCGTATTTCCAATTCCTCTCGTGGGCTGAAACAAAAAACCGGATATGTTCAGACTCTGCGACGCCCTATTAATATCCCGCCTCCGCTACCATCTCCCGTACACTCGACTTACACAGCAGCATAAAACCAAGTTGGATGCCTTGATACGTAAAGGCACGAAGTTGGCTTAATGCCAGCAACCAGCGCCTGCTCGAAATGAGCTGTCACAACATGGTTGATGAACTTGTGGCCATCCATAGGCGCTGTCAGAAAATCCGCCTTCTTCTCACACGACCGGGATGGCACATTCTGACGCAACTAGGTCATCATGTTCCACCCCCACCCCCTCTACGCGAAGCTACTCTACCCATTGCTACTCGTTCACAACTTCACATATCTCCACTGCCTCGCCACATGCATCCACTACTAAATTAGCCCGACGCACCCAACGCCTTGCATACTACATCCGTTACACTGCCCGCAATCCACACCCACCTAACCTTTACACAGATGCCAGCTCATCTGCGACATATACGGCCATAGCTGTCTCAGATCAACATTCGCATGCTGTCCACACAGCCATTCTTCCTCCCATGGACGCATGCACGGCGGAATTGCACGCCATAACCGCAGCCATCACCCAGGCTCCTTCAGCTTCCACTACCCCGGTACCCATTATGTTCACAGATTCCATGGCAGCTTGCCGGTGCCTGATACATAACTCGCTCCCCCACACGACATCGCTCAACAAATACAACGCGACCTACACTCACATGTTGAAATCGTCTGGATCCCAGGTCACCAGTGTATGCCGGGTAATGAAAGAGCTAACCTGCTCACCCGAGAAACTCTTTTTCGGGCTCCCGTCATCCCTATAGATCAACCCAGACGAGCACCACAGCCTCACCTTCCCTCGAGCCATACAAGCGTTCGTGCCACTTATTCCCTGCCGTACACCCCCACATACACGTCAACAAGGCACCATCATCCGCAAAGCACAAACAAACACCCTTCCAACCCCAGCCTGCCTTCACTTTATCCACGGTATCACAGAAGATCCCCCTCCCTGCATACACTGCGGCGGCCGCCGAACACCAATCATATTTTATGGATATGCCACCCGCAGCCTCCTAGACTTCCTTATCCTACCTTTTTATTCCTACCACCAAACGCCGAGTAGCTGACTACAGTCACTATATATCAGGAACAGGAATACCTGGCAGCGTACATCTCAACCGTCATAAAGCACGCTGACAAAGGCGGCCTGGATTGAGGCCACCTGCTCGGTCAGCCACTGAGCGACAATAAAGTTTTCTCTCTTTATCTCTTTCCCGAGGCGGCGCGGCCTCAGCTCCCTGCCGGGGTCGGTCTCCTGCTTGACGAAAGGGCCTGTGATCCCGAGTGTCACCATCCGCGATGCGTTGGGTCGAAGCGCGTCCCTGCGCATGCGTTTCGGGTGGTGGTACAGCACAGGCTGCCCGCCTTCCGTACGTGTAGGGATCTAGAGCGCATGCGCTCAGCTCCCAAGCACACCCGCTTATAGTTGCAAAGGTAGCTTGGCCGGGTTGTTGCCGTTGGGGGAGGCCCACAGGCCCTCCCTACGCGCAGCGTCGTTCAAGTGCCTCGGTGGCGGGCGGCGGTGGGTGATAGGCGCGCGCGGCGAGAATGTCAGTTTGAAAGCACTTTGCCTCGGCGGCCAATTCTTGTAAATCTCAGAAGCGGCCGCCGAGCAGGTACGCCGAAAAGGTCTGATGTGCCTGCCTGATCACCCATTCGACGCATTCCTCGTTCGAAGCTTTGGGCTCAGGGACTAAGAAAAGGTGTTCAATCGAGCGTACGTACACCTGAATCGACTCGTCAGGATCGTGTGTACGTAGCTCAAGCTCTCGCCGTATCCTATACTCTCGTAGTCAGCCGGTAGGAATTCGCGCAGGAATGCCGCGCAGAACTCCTCGAGAGTTGCTGCACGGTGTCCGGAAAGCCGGTACCACCTAGACGCCGTGTCAGTAAGTGCAACGGGAATGACGCGTCCCAGCACCTCCTGCACATCCAAACCCAGAGCCCTCTTGTAGCGTACCAGGAAGGCACAATAATCCCTGGCACTGAGAAGATAATCGTATCCGCTGTAGGTCGGGACTGCGAACGGTACAGCGGGATGCGCGCATTTCGGAACACCTGAAAGCGCCTTAACTGCCCCTGAGAGCGATTGAACCACTTTGGCGACGTTTTGCAACAGCGTCTGTGTGCCTGCTCCAAAAAGAGCCGTTGGCGCGTTAGGTCGAGGTCGAACAGGTATGAACAGTCGTCCAGCTCGATCAGTGGCGCAGTTTCCACAGGTATACCAGCCCGCGCACCGCCATCCCCAGAGCAAAACAGGCTCTATAGTGGGGTGCACCTGCTGTTGTTCACAGACGCCACTTGAGAGAGTTGTACGTGAATTGCTTAGGCCGCTTGCAGCCAGCGTTGACAAAACAGGTGCGTGCTCGAATGTTGCGCCACCGGGCACCACCGAATGTACTGCAAGAGGAGACGGGTGAGCGAAATTCGTGGCTGCCGTGTTGTAATCCCCACAGGAGGCCGTGAGTGGCCATTGGTTTTGGCTGTTCATTTGAGTAGCAGTCATCGGGCAAACGTTGGAGAGGACTAAGGCCCTGTTTCCGTTCTGCGCTCCGTGAACATTACAGAGAGCCAGTGGCGTAGCCAGAAATCTCGTTCGGGGTGGGGGGGGGGGGGGGGCGGCTCACATTGTAGTTCGGCCTCCTCCTCAAGAGGAAGCTTTAGTTCGGGTGCTCCTATCAAAATACATGTAGAAGGAGAATACGTTTTTCTCGGCAACCACTGCACCAAATTTGACGAGCTTTGTTGCATTTAAAAGAAAAGCTCAAATTATAGTGACCGTTTTTTTCGAATTTCTCATTTAGATTGTCAATTCTTAATTAAAAATTGGCAAAAATCGCAAATATTCAGAAAATGAAACTATCAAGTTTAATACTTTGTAACTCAACAATAAAAAACGATATCACAATTCTGTGAAATGTACGTATTAGTACATCTACAGCGGGCAAAATTGATATGTTACACATGAATCTCGAAAAATGTAGTATTATGGAAATGCGGCTTTTGCAGAACCATTGTACTCAACGTAAACAATTCACGTAACATACAAACTGACATATCAAATTTGTCCGCTTTGACTGTTATAGTAGATGCAGTTTACAGAACCTAGATATCTCTTCTTGGTGCAGAACTATTAGTTTGTAAACATCGTGCTTCTACGTTTTCCAAATTTTGAATTTTTGAAAATATTTTAAACAAAATTCAGGCCCTAAATCGGAATTCCGCTTCCAGTAGACACTAGAATTCAACTTTCTATCTCAAATGCAACAAATTTCATTAAAAGCGATCCAGGAGTTCTCAGAAAAGCGTTTTTGCATTTTACATGTATCTGAATAGATCGTGCTGGACTTCGGCCCGAGCTAGAACTTCCTCTTAAAGAATTTGTCGGGGGATCAAATACATCAATAATAACTGCATTGCCATTGCCATAGATGCTGCAAACGAATTCTTGAACGCTACGCACTGTCAAAATAAGTAAAATCATTATTTTTTTTATAAAAGAATGTACTCTTATGTGCCAAAAATTGTACCCAAGTAACTGATATCAATGCTTTCATGTTTTTGTCTATTTAATATGTAAATTCGAAAACAGCAGTTCGAAACCAGCAAAGCATTCCATGCCGCTTATATGAAAAATGAAAAGCCCATGAAATGAACAAGTTGAGGACAAATATGTTTATGAAACTTTGTCATTCAAGAACCTTGTTTACGTTCTTGCGCACATGCAACGGCCAGTGAAAAATCTCAATCTCAATCTCAATCTCTGTCATTTGCTCCGATGTATTACGCAAGAGCAGCTGTCAACGGTCCTGTATCGTGAGTAATTGCACCGAAATTACAGTCGCAACAAAGAGCGCGTATAAAAAGCAGGAGTTCTGCAATATATACGAGGGCGATTCAAATGAAAGTGATCCAATGCGAATATAACAAACGGAATACTTTATTTAAAAGTAGTCTCCATGAGCAATTAGACAATTGTCCCATTGACTAACCAGTCGCGTGATTCCCGTCTCATAAAACTCCTTGGGTTGCTGCTACAAAAGTCTGAAACTGATTCTTCCACGTCATCGAATGACAAGAATTTGGTTCCCTTGAGCTGTTTTTTTTTCAGCTGCCCCAAAATGTGGACGTCGCAAGGCGACAGGTCTGAGCTGTATGGCGGATATTGCAGCGTTTCCCACTTGAACTTCGCCAGTTTTATATTAGCCACATCAGCGACGTGGGGACGGGCATTGTCGTGTAACAAGATGACCCCATTCGTCAATTTTCCACATTGCTTGTTCTTGATTGCGACAGGTAGCCGATCCCGCGTCTCACAATATCGGAAATAATTTGTAGTCTCTCATAGCAAATTCTATCGGTAATGGCCGCAGAAGATAAAAAAAGCCAACACCTTTCCGGCGGAAATGGAGGCCTTTGCTTTCCTGAGGGTGGTGAATTCGAATGTTTCCACTGTAAGCTTTACCGTCGTGTTTCAGGCTCGTAGTAGTGGCACAATGGTTCGTCCACGATCACCATTGCAGACAAGAAGTCGTCACCGTCATTGTGATACCGGATCAGACGAGTCAAGGCAGCGCCGAACTCCTCCGTCTTCTGGCGGTGGTTCAAACTCTTGGGCATCCATTGCACACACAAGAGCCGATAACCGAGATGGTCATGAATTATGGCGTGAACGGAACCGTGACTGATGTTCCCACGCTCAGCCGGTTCATCGATGCTTATCCTCCGTTCTTGTCTCGTCAGCTCATCAACCTTTGCAATTTTGTTGGGGATGATTGCATGGTGGGCTTTGGCCCGGTCTTTGATCGTCTTTGTAACTTTCAGATCCTTGTTTGAACCGTATACTTCAACTCTTCACTGTGGCCAATGAAGTGCAATGTTCTAGGTAAATGGCAGCAATACGATGACTAATTTCTTTTTAGGAAACACCTTTAGCTGTCAAAAACCTGACGGCCCCACGCTGCTAAACTTCTGGTGCGTCCATTACGTCACGCAACCATGTTCAGCCCAGTGAATGAGAGCATTAAAGAACATTTATCCTCACACCTGCGTGTCAATTTTGTAAATGAGAGATGCCTGCGTGCTACGCGCATGCTTCGTAGATAATGAACTGAACCATTTTGCGCGGGGTGGGTAGACTCACTTTCATTTGACTCGCCCTCGTACATGAGAAATTCTATGATGCAATGGAATATACAAATGCGAAGATACAGGATGATAAAGGGCAAAAAAGTGCCACTAGAAACCAAGTTCGCTGCACGTATACACAAAACCTCGCAACAAGTTATTTAAATATACGTATAAGTCTCCAATAAATTTACATATCTAAGAAAAAGTCACTGTATATAATCCATGAAATAAAGCAAATAAGTATGTTCCACAATCACAGATTCACGGAATCCTAGATCCCGCCTCCATCCCATCCACTCCCCCCGATGTATCGCCCGCGACGGAAGGCGGCGCGCTTCCTCTCCGCTTTTCTCCTTTGCGCACACAAGACTGAGCCACTATTGTCGGCCCACCCATGCCACCTCCCCCCCCCCTACGCTTTCACTCGCACATACAGCATGCGGTGCGCGGTACCGATGTTATCGCCCTTTGAGTTTATGCGGAACGTGAGGGCGACGGCGACGGCAGGAATGCGCCGGTAGTGTCCATATAATTGATAATATAATAAGAGTACCCGGCAAGTGAAGCTTCCCGTGGCCAATTGCTTTCCTTTCCGCAAAAGAAGTAACAAAGTCGAACTTTCACCATGCGACAATTCGCTGCGCCACAACAATGTCTTTTTTTTTCCTTTTGTGGGGCGTGGGCACCGAAATGAAAAAAAAAACTATAGTGAAAGTATCTTGGGAACAATCGAATGCGCACTTTGGGCCCCTAATGTGGCTACCGAAGGAATATCGAAGAAAACGTGAGAGGTTTGGTCCACCGAGAACCATGTGCATACTGCTCGGTATCCTAAACCGGCGAGACGAGACTTTCCGGATATGTTAATCTCAAGCGAACGCGGTGCAATCCGTCGAGTCCCCACAGTGATGGCGGCGAGCGACCATTGTTTATTTTTCTCGTCTATTAGCCAGAAAACGTCCGAAACTCTGCTAGGCGAAAATGCACTCTGCCAGAGAAAACCGAATGCGCACCACAGTGGGCCGCGCGGTGGTATGGGCAACACGGGAAAAACGCATGCGCTCTGGCTGGCTCTGGCAGCCCGCGGGTAGGGTAGCGAAAACAAACAGAATGAAGAGGCTCAATGTGTCCTCATGAATAAAAGTCAAAGTGGAAAAAATAAATAAGGACGTAGCTACTTTTGCTGGCTTTAGTGTCTAAACATGGATGCTTTGGAGTAGGTGAAAACAAATGTTGATATTTTTCTGTGTGAGATGGCGGCACAAATGAACCACCACAACGCTTCATCTCATCGGACCTCGCTGCGTGCTTTGTCAACTTGTCTGATAGTGCGTTGATTTGGCTTGCCTTGTATGTTCCGGTGCACAACTTTAGAAAAGTCAATACACCTTTGGCGTCAAATGTTTATAACAGCATTAAACCAACAAAGTTTAGCAATTAAAAACCGAAAGTACAACTTTGGAAATGACAATGCACCTTTCACATCAAAAGTTTATGATAACTTTATACCCATAAAGTTTCGGAATTGACATCCATGAGCTCCGCATATTGCGCAGCCTCTGCGAGATGCAGCGGCGAGACCGTTCGCCATCAAAACGCCCTCGAAACTTTGTGCTCGGATGGGCCTGCTTGCGTTATGTGACTTCCGGTGCATGGATGTTGTTGCAAAATCGCGTCCGAGTTCGCAATGTTCGCGGTGAAATGTTTTTCTCGAGCGTGAAGAAGAACCCCCCATTCTAGACAAGATCCAGAATGATTTCTGGCCCCGGGGGTTGCTTTGGTCAGCGGTGCATGGACAGCACGAAAAAATTTCGGGGGTGGGGCTGAAGCCCCATAAGCCTCCCCCCCCCCTTGCTACGCCCCTGAAGAGAGCCGATCGAGAGCGCTGCGGCACCGCACTGCCTTGCATTCCAAAGGGAGCCGTGGCAGACGCATGCGCCGTTGTACACTGTTCGGGGAGGGCTGGGACCCCGTTTTCAAACAGCACTACTGCTCCAATGGAAGCTGGTACGCAGCGCCTCGTGTTGTCGTCCTCACAGGGGGCTGTGACAGGTGTGACAGTTCGCTGCTCAAGGGAAGCACTGGCCGTGTTATCGAGCAACGCGGTGTCTGCTCGCGCTACTAATGCCAGTCACCTAATAAATGACAAAGGTCACTAGGCCTAGCAGACATAACGTGGTGAGTCCAATTCGCAAAGGCGTACTAACTCGGCTAAGCATAGACAAAGGCTCAATGAGCCTTCAAAGCCACGTTGGGCGCCAGTGTGGAGTCTTCGGGTCTCACAGGAGTACCGACCACCGCGGGTTCGAGCTTAGCGAGCCACAAGGCCACGTCAGCCTCTAGCGCAGCTGCGCACGAGCTCAGGTCGCAACGGGCTACCGAGCGACGTGCGCAAGAACACAGTATTGCCCTGAGTTAGCGGAAACCGTTTATTGTATCCGGCGACAACCGACACTGCACAAACGCCCGCACCTGGGGCGACGGGGAACCAAAGGGGTCCCGCACTAAGGGCGAAAAATAGTCAGGGGCGCCTATAACACGTCGCTGCGAGAGCACAGGCCTAAGATGGAAAACGCCGCTAGGAAAAGTCCCGGCGGCTATGCTACTTGCTCTCGCGGTAACCAATGGGCCAACTCGCGAGAGATCGGGCATTCTCCTTCGGCTTGGGCCTACGATAAGTGCGGCTCGGCATGGTACTACCTCGCGCGAGCACTAGGCACCCTTTCTTCGGCTTAGCGTCCGGAATGTATGAATACAAGGTACGCGCTACCAGCACGGGCAAAGGTACCGTGCATGAGCTCAAGTCCTAGTCAGAAAGGTGCCGGCGGACGAGAAGAAGCATGTACGTACCCAGTGCAGTCCAAGAGAGAAGAGACACGCTACCGCCACGAGAGTAGCCGCCAGCGGCCGCCTCGTGACGTCATAGCCCCGCCCTCACCGCCAACCATCGCGAGTGGAGCTCCACCACTGACGACCGGTTCAGAGTGAAAAGGGGTGAGGCGCAGCGACGACAGAACAGGTGAATGCGCCCGCGCAATGGCACGTCGATTTCCCCACAATACATACATACATACATACATACATACATACATACATACATACATACATACATACATACATACATACACATACATACACATACATACATACACATACATACACATACATACATACATACACATACATACATACATACACATACACACATACACACATACACACACACGTACACACATACACATACACATACACACACACACACACACACACACACACACATACATACATACATACATACATACATACATACATACATACATACATACATACATACATACATACATACATACATACATACATACATACATATATACATACATACATACACACGAGAAAATTTTAGAGCAACATGGAAAACTCACGATATAGCTTTCTGTTGCTCAATACGTGCCACATAAACATGCTTTTCCAAGCGTGAAGGAAGCCCGCAAATGCACGCAAAATTCCCGTACGACTGGCCACTCGAGGCACTTTGCGTGTATTCGCGGGCTTCTTTCGCGTTCGTAAAAACAACTTTATGTAGCACGTATTGAGGAACAGAAAGCTGTATCGATAGTTTTACACCGAAGCTGTATACCTCCACCCTCCAAGCAAATTTTCGTGTCGTAAGCAAAAAACACTCCATACGTGGGCCGATCCCGAAGATAGTGCAATGCCGGACGGACCGGCTGCGGAGGTGCAGTTCATCATTAAGGGGCCCACATACACAGCATCGCTTGTCACCGTTCTTCACAAAGTGGAAGGGCACTGAGTTTTTTTTCCATGTTGCTCTAAAATTTTCTCATCGACACTTTTCATATACTTACAATACTTGAGATTTGATTAAATAACTAAGACTAATTATCTCATTAGACGGAATAAAAAATAATTTGAGTACCTCCAAGTGACGGCACACAACATTACCTTAGTTCTGTCCAGCTACGTGGCATTCCCATATTTTTAATCTCTGGCTAAGGTTACCGTGCAGAGGGACGATACAGACGCACTAGATCAATTTATGATCTCAGAAACGCACGATGCATTCAGAAGAAAGTTCAGCGTCGCATACACAAACTAGAGCGTGAGCGATGGAAGACATTTTCTGAATCACTGGACCCTCGCAAGTCGCTTTCACATATCTGATAGACAGTCCGTGACCTTCGTTCATCCCTGACACTACAACAACCATTCACAGCTTTGGAGCTTGGTGGGGCGGAGGAATTCTGTGTGAGAGTCAATGGCGAGCCTGTCAACACCAACGTTCGTGTAAGTGACTTCCCTGTAGCGCGGGCACCAGAAATGGAACGTGTCCTTTAGCATGAAAGAACTCGAAGCTGCCTTGGCAGTTTCTAAACAATCATCCTGTCCAGGCCCTGATGGCGTCAGCTGTGCGGCCCTGGAACACCTTGGACAAGAGGCACGAAGAGCGCTTCTGAACAGTTTTTACAACTCATGACATATAGGTACAGTTCCCCCACAATAGAAGTTAAGTCGCCTGGTACCTTTGCTAAAGCCGAGAAAATCTCCTTTGGACATGGCGGCATATCGCACTAGCGCTCTGGCCAGCTGCGTCGAAAAATGATGGAAAGGATGGTTTTTGCACCTCTAAAATGGTATCTCGAGCATTACAATATCCACCCCGCTTCCATGGCAGGCTTTCGCCGGGTCGTCCCTCAATTGATAGCGTCATTGACCTGACAACGTTTGTGCAACAGGAGAAAAGCCGTAAGCACATATCAGTTGGGCTCTTTCTCGACGTGAAAGGCGTATGACAATGTTGCACATGACGCCGTCATCAGCTCATTGGAGTCTATTGGAATCGGCGGCCACATGCTTCACTAGTCATCCGACTACATAATTCGCCGGCCGTTTTTTGTCCAAACAGAAGACGGCCCCACAGCTGAATATTACACCTACTGCGCCGTGCCTCAAGGAGGAGTACCGAGTCCCAGGTTGTCCAATGTGACACTCATTGGACTAGCTGAAGTTTAACCTAAAGGAATCTACCTCTCGATAATACGCAGGTGACATCTGCCTTTGAACTTCTGCGGTCACTCGCTTTCAAGTTCGCGCGCGATAGCATCGGGCAGCCACTTTGACATCTGCATACCTTCAAACACAAGGCTTGACTGTATCGACCGAGAAATGTGCATTTATTGCATTCACACGTAAACCTATGGCGCCCTACCCAGACTCCATTATTGGGCACCCTATCACCGATGGAAAGACCCGTGGATTCTTGGGTATAATAATCAACCGAAATCTTTCCCGGAGCCCTCATTGCACGTCATCATCATCATCATCATCAGCCTAGTTACGCCCACTGCAGGGCAAAGGCCTCTCCCATATTTCTCCAACAACCCCGGTCATGTACTAATTGTGGCCATGCCGTCCCTGCAAACTTCTTAATCTCATCCGCCCACCTAACTTTCTGCCGCCCCCTGCTACGCTTCCCTTCCCTTGGAATCCAGTCCGTAACACTTAATGACCATCGGTTATCTTCCCTCCTCATTACATGTCCTGCCCATGCCCATTTCTTTTTCTTGATTTCAACCAGGATGTCATTAACTCGCGTTTGTTCCCTCACCCAATCTGCTCTTTTCTTATCCCTTAACGTTACACCTATCATTCTTCTTTCCATAGCTCGTTGCGTCGTCCTCAATTTATGTAGAACCCTTTTCGTAAGCCTCCAGGTTTCTGCCCCATATGTTAGTACTGGTAACACACAGCTGTTATACACTTTCCTTTTGAGGGATAGTGGCAACCTGCTGTTCATGATTTGAGAATGCCTGCCAAACGCACCCCAGCCCATTCTTATTCTTCTGGTTATTTCAGTCTCATGATCCGGATCCGTGGTCACTACCTGCCCTAAGTAGATGTATTCCCTTACCACTTCCAGTTCCTCGCTACCTATCGTAAACTGCTGTTCTCTTTCGAGACTTAAACATTACTTTAGTTTTCTGCAGCTTAATTTTCAGACCCACCCTTCTGCTTTGCCTCTCCAGGTCAGTGAGCATACATTGCAATTGGTCTCCTGAGTTACTAAGCAAGGCAATATCATCAGCGAATCGCAAGTTGCTAAGGTATTCTCCATCAACTTTTATCCCGAATTCTTCCCACTCCAGGTCTCGGAATACCTCCTGTAAACATGCTGTGAATACCATTGGAGAGATCGTATCTCCCTGTCTGACGCCTTTCTTTATTGGGATTTTGTTGCTTTCTTTGTGGAGGACTACGGTGGCTGTGGAGCCGCTATAGATATCTTCCAGTATTTTTACATATGGCTCATCTACACCCTGATTCCGTAATGCCTCCATGACTGCTGAGGTTTCGACTGAATCAAACGCTTTCTCGTAATCAATGAAAGCTATATATAAGGGTTGGTTATATTCTGCACATTTCTCTGTCACTTGATTGATAGTGTGAATATGGTCTATTGTTGAGTAGCCTTTACGGAATCCTGCCTGGTTCTTTGGTTGACAGAAGTCTAAGGCGTTCCTGGTCCTATTTGCGATTACCTTAGTAAATACTTTGTAGGTAACGGACAGTAAGCTGATCGGTCTATAATTTTTCAAGTCTTTGGCGTCCCCTTTCTTATGGATTAGGATTATGTTAGCGTTCTTCCAAGACTCCGGTACGCTCGAGGTTATGAGGCATTGCGTATACAGGGTGGCCAGTTTCTCTAGTACAGTCTGACCACCATCCTTCAACAGATCTGCTGTTACCTGATCCTCCCCAGCTGCCTTCCCCCTTTGCATAGCCCCTAAGGCTTTCTTTACTTCTTCTGGCGTTACCTGTGGGATTTCGAATTCCTCTAGGCTATTCTCTCTTCCACTATCGTCGTGGGTGCCACTGGTACTGTATAAATCTCTATAGAACTCCTCAGCCACTTGGACTATTTCATCCATATTAGTAACGATATTGCCGGCTTTGTCTCTTAACGCACACATCTCATTCTTGCCTATTCCTAGTTTCTTCTTCACTGTTTTTAGGCTTCCTCCGTTCCTGAGAGCCTGTTCAATTCTATCCATATTATAGTTCCTGATGTCCGCTGTCTTACGCTTGTTGATTAACATCGAAAGTTCTGCCAGTTCAATTCTAGCTGTAGGGTAAGAGGCTTTCATACATTGGCGTTTCTTGATCAGACCTTTCGTCTCCCGCGATAGCTTACTGGTTTCCTGTCTAACGTCGTTACCACCGACTTCTATTGCGCACTCCTTAATGATGCCCATGAGATTGTCGTTCATTGCTTCAACACTAAGGTCCTCTTCCTGAGTTAAAGCCGAATACCTGTTCTGTAGCTTGATCCGGAATTCCTCTAGTTTCCCTCTTACCGCTAACTCATTGATTGGCTTCTTGTGTACCAGTTTCTTCCGTTCCCTCCTCAAGTCTAGGCTAATTCGAGTTCTTACCATCCTATGGTCACTGCAGCGTACCTTGCCGAGCACGTCTACATCTTGTATGATGCCAGGGTTCACGCAGAGTATGAAGTCTATTTCATTTCTAGTCTCACCATTCGGGCTCCTCCACGTCCACTTTCGACTAACCCGCTTGCGGAAAAAGGTATTCATTATCCGCATATTATTCTGTTCTGCAAACTCTACTAATAACTCTCCTCTGCTATTCCTAGAGCCTATGCCATATTCCCCCACTGACTTGTCTCCAGCCTGCTTCTTGCCTACTCTGGAATTGAAGTCGCCCATCAGTATAGTGTATTTTGTTTTGACTTTACCCATCGCCGATTCCACGTCTTCATAAAAGCTTTCGAATTCCTGGTCATCATGACTGCATGTAGGGGCATAGACTTGGACCACCTTCAATTTGTACCTCTTATTGAGTTTCACAAGACCTGCCACCCTCTCGTTAATGCTATAGAATTCCTGTATGTTACCAGCTATTTCCTTATTAATCAGGAATCCGACTCCTAGTTCTCGTCTCTCCGCTAAGCCCCGGTAGCACAGTACGTGCCCGCTTTTTAGCACTGTATATGCTTCTTTTGTCCTCCTAACCTCACTGAGCCCTATTACATCCCATTTACTACCCTCTAATTCCTCCAATAACACTGCTAGACTCGCCTCAGTAGATAACGTTCTAACGTTAAACGTCGCCAGGTTCAGATTCCAATGGCGGCCTGTACCTGAAGAAAAAAACTCTTGTCGATTGCCCAGGTACTGAGATTCATGTGCGGGAAAACATGGGGCAGATCTGTATGCTCCATGCGTCAGTTGTACGGGGCTCTACTCCTGCGGTATTTACGCTACAACCTTCGGTGTTGTCCAGTACGTGCAAGTCAAATATTCCTCATTGGAGAGGTTACAGGGCCAAGCATCGCGCACGTGTTTAGGACTTCCTCGCTGCGTCAAGAGCTGCAACAATCGGGCTCGCGAAAGATCATCCCATCCAAATGTACGTTGCTGTGGATTGTCTCAGGACGCATTTCAGTCATGTTTCCCGCATCCCCGATCATCACTTGGTGTTCTTGCCATGCAGAGATTTCGTGCAACTTTTTCTGAAGTTATAATCACCGATACAGATTGTCTTCCATTAGTACATATACCAGCAGCAAAGCCTTCTTTACGCTTGTGGTGTCTCCAACAGCCTCAGGTGCGCCTAAGTATTCCGGGTGTAACGAAGAAGGCTAATCACCCAAAAACAGCTCTGGAAGAGATGACGCTGCTATTAATCAATGAGACATACGGGGACCGAGTACACATCTATACCGATGGTGCGGTCTCACTTATCAGCTGTTCAGGTGAAAACCACATTTCACAATTTCATTGTGAAAACCACAATGAAATTCAAACTGTCACACATGACAACATCAACGGCGGCAGAGCTTGGTGCCCTGCATGCTGCTGTCAAATACCTCCTGCAAGAGACACTTCAGAAATGGGTCATCTTTCGCGACTCTAAGGCAGCACTTCAGGTTCTGCATTTTGCCCAATATCATAGGAATCGTGAGCAGCTGGCGTATGAAATAAGAGAACACCACCATCAAGCTATCGCTAAAGGTCATGAAATTATATTTCATTGGCTACCTGGACATACCGGCATTGCTGGTAATGACCTCGCCGACGAAGCCGCCCGGTCTACCCATCCTGGAAGCCCGACCATTTCCAATCCACTTATCCAGAACCGACGCTACAATAAATCTTCATATCGTGGCTAAAGCTGTGACACATAAATACTGGCCTTCTCCCAACCTCCCGAAGTGTCACCTTCATAGCCTTGATCCATCCTTAAAGCTACAAGTGCCATCAAAATTTTCCCACTCTGAGGCGACAGTATTGTGCCGCCTCTGGCTCAGGGTGGCATTTACGAAGGGCTACTCGTTCCGCATTGGAATGGGGGATACGCCCATGTGCGACTCTTGTGGAACCATAGAAACGGTTGAACACATCCTACGTCTCTGTCCCCAGTACGACGTCGAGCGTGAAGCTCTCAGGACAGCATTGAAACAGGTGGACTCTAGATTATTTTCGGAAATTAAGATCTTTGGACCACGGCCGTACGCGTCGATGGCACAGGAAGCCACGAAAGC
The DNA here is from genome assembly GCF_050947875.1 of Dermacentor variabilis. Classification (NCBI taxonomy): domain Eukaryota; kingdom Metazoa; phylum Arthropoda; class Arachnida; order Ixodida; family Ixodidae; genus Dermacentor; species Dermacentor variabilis. Next base: position 108,637,102 of record NC_134568.1, read on the forward strand.
GTTGTTGAAGTAACTAAAGTTGACAGGTCTTGACAACCGCGTGTAGAATCTGTGCGAACCTTCACATGTGCGCGAAACTGTGCCCTCTATCTCCTGTCCATCTTCGCCCCTAGGCCACTTCCCCAAGTGCAGCGTAGCAAACCGGACCTGTATCTGGTTAACCTCTCTGCCTCTCCTTTCTATTTCTCTCTCTCTCTCTCTCTCTCTCTCTCTCTATATATATATATATATATATATATATATATATATATATATATATATATATATATATATATAGAAAGAGAGAGAGAGAGAGAGAGAGAGAGAGAGAGAGAGAGAGAGAGAGAGAGAGAGAGACAGATGGCTTGCCCCTTTCCCATTCGTAAAGTAGTTGGTACACCACTGGGCGTAATTGGTTAACTTGAGCTACTGAAGAGTGGACGCCCTTACAGCTCTGCCAGATACTCAGCCGAGGCGCAGAAAATAATGCAGATGACTCAAGGAATTTAAGCAAACATAGCAAAAACTCGCTGCTCTACATAGTGACAATGTAAACGTGTGGAATTCTTGTCCGAAAGAAAAAATTACTTGAAATGAGACTCATCGTAGTGATGGGGAAGAAAATTGCAGACGATAAATTAATCGACCATCAAACATACAGTGCTTTTAATTTCATCGATAGAAAAAAATATTGATATATTTTGCTAAAATATGCCCCAGAATTTTTTTGTTCGATACATATGGAATGACTAGTGTTACTATGGGCGCTATTACGTAAGACGATTCCAAACTTTTTTACTCCAATTCTGCAATCACCCCTACGTGATTGGTTAAAAACTTTTTTGGACCACCCCCACTTCGCCTGGCTGTCACGGGACGTCACGAAAACCGCGATAGCTCCCCATCTGATAAGACGTGTGCACTCTGATTATGCATGATTTGACCGAACAAAAGCAAACTAGTTATTTCTGAGTCGACGTCTTTTCGACATTAGCCCTCGGCTATAGGTCAAAGGCTTTCGGGCTGCACCCACTTCACCTGCCTCTCCCGCGACGTCACAAAACCACAAAAACTCACCGCGTCAAAGTGACGTGCGCGCGTTAAGGATGCAATAATATGCCGAACAAAACAGTTTTCTTCTGACTAGCCGCAGGCTGTCTCGTTCCGAAAGGCATAAAAGATGGCGGCCGCCGATCTCCCAGGCACTGGCTACTCGCACCTACTGGAAAGCATGGGTTTATTTCCGTATAATAAATCTTTTTGTGTGGCCGCGTAACGTTTTCGAGCACTTTCGGCACGTTTACGACCTCGTTATGCCAAGTCTTCTTTGCTGAGGATTCATTTTAGTTCTTAACTTTCCGTTGCATGATTTTCGACCGGCCACCGCGAGTTAAATAAGGGAAAGCGGACCAATCGCAGAGGCCGGCCCCACCCTCTTCGTCCGGTTATCGATTTTCAGTGCAGTGGCTCCAGCCCCCTCAAACCCCTATCCACTTGAGCGCACTACTCGCCTCTTTTCAGCCAATTAAATAAGACAAGCCGCTCAGCGCAGGCAGTGTTATTCGTTTTTGAAGCAAACAAAACGACCTCGTATAAACGACGAAAGCGTTTGATTGGTCTGTTCATACAACCTTGCGGGTGACCACCTGATGCTTGCATCGGCGGTTACGGAAATTTGACGTCAGGAGATTGGAATAAAAACAGTTTGGAATAGTTTTACGTTATAGGGCCCTATAATCGACTTCAGTAGTGCAATACATGTTCAACATAGATCCTCGGGGTGTTGCTCCGCCTTGCTAACTTCAAATCTTATTTTATTTTAGTCTTTTGGCATTTTGCACTTGTTTTTAGTTTGAGTTTTTCGATAATGTTTTCGCCTTTTCTGAAAGGCGTTCTGTTTTCGCAAGAGTCAGCAAGTGAGATTACATTAACAACGATGATCCAAAACTATAAGAGATGTATAGGCAACTTCTGCAGCCTTTCGAATGTTTAATTTAATTTAATTTCCTTCATTTGCCCTAAGGGCCATGAATCGAGGATTACATAGGGAGTGGGGGATAACAAGAAACTCCAAAGGATGGTTATAAGCATGAATATCAAAGCACAAAATAAAGGACAGAACCGTTTTCAGCATAAAGAAGATACAGTGCATCTAGTAGTAACATGACGTAATTATTGTAAAATGCAACAACACAAGATCAAACTAATACCCTATCAGTATAATGCAACAAATACATGAAAGTGATCAAAGGTAGGAAGGCGCTCAAGCAGGATAACATAGTTCTTTCGAAAAGGTCACCTAGTATGGCAGGTTTGCTCATTAAGGTAGTTTAGTAGAGCTGATTGGAAAGAAGATAATTCCTTAATTTGGCAGTGAATTACGGAAGGGCGGTCCACACATTTATTGATAAGACTAAAGGTGAGTGTAAATTTTTTAGCCCCGGCGAAAGGTGGGTATACCTTTATTTTGTGGTCAATACGGACGGAGATGTGAGCTGATAGATGAATGAATTTGCGTGAGAAGGGGGGAATTGTCACGGTGATAAACGCAGAAATAGGATAATCGTCAATATTTTCAGCGTATTACGAGAGGCAAGATGCCAAGTGTTCTTTCTATGGATGACACAGTGTGATAACGAGAATATGAGGACGAACTGAATCTAGCGGCTTTGCTTTGAATTGATTCTAGCATGTCGGTAAGGTAAGCTTGATGTGGATATCATGTTAGAAGCGTACTCTAATGATGGTTTAATTAGCGTATTGAATGCCTGAAGTTTGGTGTCGGAATTAGCAATGTGTAGGCGACGTGTTAGAACGCCAAGCTTTCTGAAAGTTTTGCTAGTGATTAGTTCTACATGATCATTCCATTTTAGATTGTAAGTGAAGAATACTTCTAAGTATTTAATCGACGAAACTATTTCAACTGTAGAATGGTTAATTAGGTACTCGTTAGGCAATAAATTGAGACTGGGGCCAAATTTAACGTGTTTAGTTTTCTCTATGTTACTTTTCGTCTGCTATTTGCTGCACCATTCTGAAAGAGTCGTTAAGTCGGATTGCTTTGCGTCGCTCTGCTTTGCTATTTCTTTATATATTACGCAGTCATCTGCAAGAAGACGTATGGAAGACTGCATGTTAATTGATATATCGTTTATGCAGATTAAAAATAACAGCGGTCCCAAAAATGGTCCTTGTGGGACCCCGACTTGAGGTGCGTGTGGTAACATATGTGGTGATCGACTTTAACTCTGACATCTGTTGGTTAGAAAGCCCTTAATCAAGATAAATGTTTTGTCACCTAGCTACAGGCTATGTAGTTTTGTTAGTAGACGTTGGTGAGGGACGCGATCGAATGCTTTAGAGAAGTCAATAAATATTGCATCGATGAAAAATGATCCAACGGAGGAGTTGTGTAAATAGGTTAATAGCTCAAACAACTACGTGTTACAGGATCGGGTTTTCTGAAAGCCGTGTTGCTTTTCAAAAAGTAATTTATTAGATTCAATTTGAGACTTTATGTGACTGTATATGATATGCTCAAGTAGGTTGCATCAAATACATGTAAGAGAAATGGGATGGTAATTGTTAGCGAAGTGTTTGTATCCAGATTTAAAGCAAGGAATTACATGCGCAATCTTGCCGTCATCTGGAACAAGCCTAGTGTCCAATGACTGTTGAAAGATTCGTGATAAAAGGTAAGATGAATTATCTGACGTTAGCTTCAAAAGTTTTGCGCTGATACCATCAGACTCAGGGAAAGTTTTGCATGGAAGCCTATCTATTACGCGTGCTACGCCTGTTTCTGTCATCAAGATAGGTGAAAACTCGTGCGAAATTGCTTGCACTTGAAGCATCGTAGATTGTAGCGGCAGCTCGTCTGAAAAGACCGAAGCGAAATGCTGACTGAAATTTTCAGCAGATTCTTCTATCGACAATAGGCCACTATTTCCACATTTGAGTTGTACACTCGTTAGCGTTTCTTTCGGGATTATTACCCGCCAAAATTTTCCAGCGTCGATAAACATCAGATTGGACAAAGTACATTAAAATGTTTGTTTTTTGCTTCATTGATTGAGGTCTCTATAAACTTTGACAGCTTTTTGTAGTTTTCCCAGTTTATATCGGTATTTGAGGTCGAAGCTTTTCTAAACGCCCATTTTTTCTTGTTAACTGTTCTCTTCACATCACGTGTGAACCAAGGATCATCTGCTTTGAACGGGAGAGTTAATTTTGGTACACAACAATCATGCATTTTTTTTAAATTTGTCTCTATATAATGACCAGTTGTGGTTAACTGATCGGCTTGCGAAATTGTGCAAGAACTTGACTGCGAAAGCCGTGAGCATGCGGTTCAGTTTGGCGATATCTACGCGAGCGTACTCAAGTATTGTTTTTGTTTCTTTGGTTTTCTTTGACCGTGGTACTTCATTAGTGCAGTGAACGGCACTGTGGTCACTTATTTCTTCAAGAACAAGAGCGTTTCCGTATTGATGATGCTTAGTAAATATCAGATCTAGAATATTTTCGACTCGTGAAGGGTTTTTTAGCAGTTGGGAGAGGTTATGCAGGTATACAGCATGCAGAAAGTGAAGGTATTCTTGGCCATTATTGTTGTTACCTAGAACAGGAGTCAACCAGTCTATTGATGGATAATTAAGATCACCGGCCAAAACAAGTGTGGCATTCGGGAGCGTATTTGTGACTTGTTCGATAGCATCGTTGAAAAGATCCACAAAATCGGGCTGGCTATCGGGAGGTCGGCAGCACAAACCAATAACACAGTGCACATGGCAATGACACATAGCTAGAGAAATCATTTCAAGCGGCTAGTTAACAAGTATGAAACACGGCTGAAATTCCTTTTTGGCAGCAATTATTACGCCACTTCCCTGCGACACTTTTCGGTCTCTGCGTAAAACAACAAATGACTGCGGCAACGGTAGTTAATTATCAGCAATATGCTTGTGAGCCTCGTTTCTGTACCAGTGATAATATCAGCATCACACGCGTGTGTTATTGTTTATAAGATACAAATTCTGTTAGGTAAGCTTCGGAAGTTTGCGAGAAGCAACGAAACTTTATGCGCCGTCCGTTTGTAGTGAACCGCTGCGGCTGGTCATTTATGCAAGGGTTGGCGTGCTTTAGTCACTAGAACGACAGAATTAGACGAATCGTACCGATAGGTGCCATCTTGCTTGAGCAGTGTGTTAAAATGGAGCGTAAAACGCTCGTTTTCCTTGCAGATTTCCTTGAAAAAGTCTAAAAGATTTTTGTGTGCCAGCTGGATCTTATAGGTGAGAAGCCTTTTTCTAGCCATATTTCTGGTGAGACCAGATTATTTAGTTTGAAAGCGTTGCGAAGGGCTCCTGGTGGTTTTGAAACTTAATCATAATAGGGCGATTAAAACCATACCGGGGTTGGCCAATCCTATGTCTCTGAGAGTTAGTTTAAGGTGAGCTGAGAAGAATTCTTTGGCGATGCTGTCTGTTTTTCCGTAGCTTTCATTTTCAGTTTCAGAGAGGGCACTTTTCAAGCAGGTAGTTTTTCCGCATTCTATTATTCATGTCATCTACATCACCACCGAGTTCTTCATTTGCCTTGGCTAGATTCGGCTTGACTTCTTGTACTAATTCACTACTGCCTTCGCAGTTGGTTTCGATTTGAGCCACACCACTCAATGTGCCCACAATTGCTCTTACCCTAGTTTCAATGCCAGTGATGTCTTTTTGAATTTTCTTTAGAATTTCTATAGGTTCAGCGTGGCATTCGCTGATTAGGGAGAGAACGTCACCAATCTTGGGACCAGTGTTAGTCTCAACATCTCGGGCACAAATCAAGAGTAAAGCAAGAAACGAGGATAGGAGCAGGCAAGGTCGGGGGCAAAAACAGTGGACAAAGTTTGCTTCAGAGTTGAAGCAGCTATTTCGGGCGCTTACTCGCCGACTGTGAGCTAGGAAAGTGCCAATCCGTGCGCGATAAGTGGGCACATCAACACCCATCAGGCATCAAGGCACAACAAACTACGAACATTGAAGGTAGGGGGGATCAGTGGCTAAAAATAACTACAAAAATTGTAACGTACCTACATAATTCAAAGGCCTACCTGTAACTAAATACAAGCGACGATTCAGCCACTGCACATGGTGGCCACAAATACCAAGTCGGTGGTGTTTGATGCTCCGTTATAAAGTCTACGGCGGGGCTTCCGTCGTCGTGACGTCGGGAGCGAGCCGCAGCTGTCCCGTGATGCCTTGATGGACGACAGATAGGGTGAAAGCAGCACTGAGCTTCTTATGATAGTCGGCAGCCAGACAGCAGCAGCATACGGCATGAGACAATGCTATAATGACATGCAAGCGACGATTCAGCCACTGCACATGGTGGCCGCGAAGCCCAAGGCGGTGGTGTTTTACGCTAAGTTATCAAGGTTACGGTAGGGCTCCCGTGATCATACCGTCGGGGGCCAGCCGTAGCTGTCCCGTGATGCCTCGATGGACGACAAATAGGGTGAAAGCAGCACTGAGCTTCTTACGATAGTCGGCAGCCAGATAGCAGCAGCATACGGCGCGAGGCAACGCTATAACGAAATACAAGCGACGATTCAGCCACTGCACATGGTGGCCGCGAATACCAAACCCGTGGTGTTTGACGCTCCGTTATAAAGGCTACGGTGGCGCTCCCGTCGTCGTGACGTCGGGGGCGAGCCGCAGCTATCCCGTGATGCCTTGATGGACGACCAATAGGGTGAAAGCAGCACTGAGCTTTTCAGGATAGTCGGCAGCCAGATAGCAGGAGCATACGGCGCGAGGCAATGCTATTACGAAATACAAGCGACGATTCTACCGCTGCACATGGTGGCCGCGAATACCGAAGTAATGACTGTATTTCTTGAAGATCTTTCGCAGACCATGTGCAAAACTACCAGTATTTGGAGCGCCCTTTTTAATTATGGGGTTTACGTGCCAAAACCACTTTCTGATTATGAGGCACGCCGTAGTGGAGGACTCCGGAAATTTCGACCACCTGCGGTTCTTTAACGTGCACCTAAATCTAAGTACACAGGTGTTTTCGCTTTTCGCCCCCATCGAAATGCGGCCGCCGTGGCTGGGATTCGATCCCGCGACCTCATGCTCAGCAGCCCAACACCACCTTTTTTCTTTAGTTCCTGTGTGAAATTTCACGCCCTACACTAACACATATGGACAACGAATACGACAGCAAACACTTGCCGAAGCTAGGGATCTGGCGAGGCCAGCGTCCGTGCGGCTGTGTTAGCTTGCCGGAACGCTGTTTGCGAACGCATCTTGCAGCGGGAGATTTGGGCGCTCTAGGGCTTGGTTGAAGCCCTGTACACACAAGATATATCGGCGCCGTTGTTCAGCAGGCACTGTCCTTTGCAGTGTCTTTGCCTAAGAGCTCAATGTCACCACAAGGACAACAGATAGGTAAGAAACGCAAATAAAAGAAATCTGACCACCACTCACATGAGAGAGTACGTGCGGGTACTTCTGTACGCTCGGGCACAATGTACTGTTATTCCTCCTCCTTACATTTATTGGAGTATGAGCAAAGGAGAGAATGGCAGCGACTCCGCTCTATATTCATTTACGCCTTCTAACAGCCTGAGAGGAAAAAGTGGAACGGACGGGAGGTTGACCAGGACTAGGCATAATTGTAGCTACCCTACACCAGGTTCAGACGAATTTGAATGCCCGCACGAAAATGTATTCCTTTAACGCTTTCGCGTTTGGTTTTCACATCGTTCATCTATCTATCTATCTATCTATCTATCTATCTATCTATCTATCTATCTATCTATCTATCTATCTATCTATCTATCTATCTATCTATCTATCTATCTATCTATCTATCTATCTATCTATCTATCTATCTATCTATCTATCTATCTATCTATCTATCTATCTATCTATCTATCTATCTATCTATCTATCTATCTATCTATCTATCTATCTATCTATCTATCTAATCTTTTTAACTAAGCGAACCTTTGACGTACCAACTGTAACACCAAGGCCAGCGGTCCCGTCATAGGACATTTGTAGTGCAGTAGTACGGGAGAGTCTCATACTATTCTTTAGAATGATAGCACATGTAGTAGGGTCGTCTCAGTTCCGCTTGAAAAAAAGCAAATATATCGCAAGATCGATACGTACCATCAATCAAATTGGACGGACTGTTGCATCCACTGGGCGTATATCTGGGAGCCTGGTGTGCGTACATACGTTTATGAATTAAAAACAACAGTAAACAGTATTTATTTATTATTCAACTATAGTCTCAGACAATGGTACACCCTTTGGGGTGTATATCTGCCACACAACAATAATCGTCATCTGCCTTGCTTGAATTTCCTTTCTTGAAAACGCCGCGGCCACTACTTGCCTGTCGGGAATGCTATGTGAAGCTGATAACGCACATGGCCTTCGTTACTGAGAAGTACCGGGCTCGCAGCGTTAAAGAAAGGAAATGCGGACAAGACAGATGACGGCAAGATACAACCGAAAGGTTGCAATTTCGTTTTAGAGTGTGAAATCTACAAAAAATTTACATCCTTTGGGGTACATATTTGCCGCACAACAATAATCGACATCTGTCTTGCCCGCGTTTCCCGTCTTGAAAACGCTGCGCTCGTTACTTTCGTGTCGAGAATGCTCTGCCATGCTGATAACGCACATGCCGTTCGTGACTTCGAAGTACTGTGCTGGCAGCGTTAAAGAAAGGAAATGCGGGCAAGACAGATGACAATTATTGTTGTGTGGCAAATATACACCCCAAAGGGTGCAACCAATCTTAGAGCGTAGATTCTGCTTTATTTCCAACAAATTCGGCAATACTCCGTCCTCGTTTATATATGGCTGACTGAAATTGTAGACGATTTCTGCGGGCACCAAACGTTTCCAGAGTTTTTAGGCCCGGTTAATACGAAAGCCAGTTCATCAGCATGTTCTTTCAAAAGCGACCTCTCTACTAACATCGTTGGTTATACGACCTGTCTATGGCGTAACCACACGAATAAATCTACCTTAACCAGTGAGTTTATTGCGAAAGGTCAGCATGGTCACTGATATGGTCTCGATTTAACATGTCTCACTTCATGCCTTGCTCATGTAGCTTTGTTTCGTAAATGTAGATAGAAAAAATATGAACAGGACCTCATCTAAATGAAAGGAACCGAAAGCACAGCGTACACTTATGGGGAAACGTGTGCGGCGTGTCGCCGGTGGTGATATGCACCACTTTAAGTACGACTGCACTAGCCAGCGTCAACATTGAATCCTTCGGTAATTACGTGATCTGCGAAGCATGCTTAGTTTCGGAGATGAAAAGAGTGCTTCCTACGTGTTGCAGCTATTCTACTGGCCTCTCGTGCGCGAAGCAGTTGAGATCGAACAGCTTTTCTTGTACTACGTGCTAGCGCCGCCAGCAAGGTGCACTCTTTTCCTGTTTTGTCAACTTTGCTTGAGTGAAAGCGCCGTCGTTAAGAGTTTTAGAGCATGAAGGTTGTCGCCACAACCCACATAAACAGGGAGGGGCTTCAAATTACATTGTGATTTCTTTTAAATATTGCGGCGACCGGAATAACGCTTCTTGGTGGGCTATTTGGCCCTGATTCATGGTGAAGAATAACGGTGCGAACTGACAAGGACGAGACAAGGAGTATAGGCGACACACACACGGGCGCTGACTTGCCACTACGGCGAGGGAGAGACCATTCAGGCACCCTAGTTGCGTCTTGCACCGAGCGACAAGTCGATAACATTGATAAAACTGCCACCGTAAAAAAAAATGTACGCGTGATCAATGATGCGTTGACATCATTGTGACGGCCATGTTCAGGTACTAGCACGGTGAGAAGCTGAGTCCGTAATGTCATGTGAAAGGTACTTGTAGAAACAAACTTTATTTGTGGCGTTCTTATCTTCAATGAATGTTCTCAGTTTGCCATTAAGATGCGTTATGGGCAATATTGGCCGGAACCAAAGTGTCCATATATTGAGCCACGACTGAACTTGGTCTTAGGTGGCATTCGAAAACATGAGTTTCACTTGTCTGCGGCGCACTTGCTTTTGCGATGCGAGTCTCTTAAAATTATTTCCTTCGCTTGGCGAAATTTCAAAATACGTCCGGGCCACCGGCTTTCGCGTGGCTGCAGCGTTGTTCTCAACCACGCAGGAAACAGACACTGACCATGCCTAACACAATTGCTGCATCGACTTGATCGCGCATTTGCCTTATAGTTTAGCCACTGAATTTCTGTGAGACTCGCGTATAGCCGGTCTAGCCTGAGTGCGCGGCAGTTGGTGAGAGCGATATGCAGTCTTCGAATGCCAAATTATCGGCAAGCCTCACACAGGCTATCAATTTAGCCAATCCAAACAGCGTCACAAATGTTGTACATCTGTCTTATGTTATGAGCGAACCTGGCCCCCCTACGGGCCGAACTAGTTAATTTGCAGTGTGTTTGAGAGCAGAATTGCGCTAGCACGCTATAGAGGCTAAAAAAATACAGAAAGCAGACCACGCAAAAGATTACACACCGCGAACCCCTCAAAATGAAGTTCTCGAGTGTGCTCTGAAGCGTCTGAAGCCTCGCCTGCATGCGTTGGAACTTCCCAATTAAAAAGTAAAAGAAGGCATAACAAGCGGCCAGCTATTGTTGCCCTGGTTACTCATGCTGCGATACAATGAGGTCCTCCCTTTTGAAAGTGTTCATGACGTGCAGCCACCGAATGACAGAAACACGGGGCGCAGTACGCTGAGCCTATCACTGTAAAAAATGAACTTGGAAAAAAAAATAAAGCGTAAAAAACCAGAAAATTTATATTTTTTTCTGCAGACACTTTCTTTCAATGAAAAAAAAAACTGACTTTTTTCTGTTTATGCTGAAAGACAAAGCTTTTCTTCATTTGAACATAACTGATAGGTAAAGTTTTAAAAACAGTTGTGATCAATTCGATGAGCCAAATAAGGTTTGTTCGTCCCTTGGCTATTTGTGTGCACCTTCATCAGCCACTCATGTATAAACAGACAGAAAGCTAGATCTGCTCTCCAGTCATGTCATGCCACTCAGGGCATGGCTATACAGGGCGACCCAGCTAACTTTAGCCAGAGTTTAAAAAGGTGTGAATGCCACGTAGCTGAACAGAAACAAAGTACCGTTGTTTGACGTCGCTTGGAGATACGAAATGTTTTTGTTCATTCCGCCTAGTTAGATAATTGGTCCTAACTAATTAATCAAGTTCTTTAATATTATAGTTAAATGAAAAGCGTATATGAGAACATTGTAGAGCGACATGAAAAACTCCTGATACAGCTTTCGGTGGCTCAATACGTGCTACATAAAAGTGTTTTTCTGAGCGTGAAAGAAGCCCGTGAATGCACGCAAAATTGCCGCACGACTGGCCACTCGAGGCACTTTGCGTGTATTCACGGGCTTCTTTCACGCTGGGAAAAACACTTTTACAGCTGCGGAGGTCGTTAGTGGCAAAAAACGCCGAGCTTTTTTTCTCAAGCATGGCGCTAAGCTGCTGTTACTACAGAATAATTTTCATATGCACGCAAACATTTGAAGTGGAAAAGGCGGTAGGGGTCCTCGATCCCGCTTTTTATATAAAATTTCGAGTTACTTAGCAGGACAGAACGCAGGATGCTACCACCGCTTTTAAACTTTGTTCTGTTGTACCTCATGTTCTGAAACTTTTTCGCAGATACAAGAATGTTTGCTGACCTATTCTCTTTGCGAGTTCGTTGTCCTGCCAACGGCTCAGCGCGGATTAGCTTAAAGGGAAGCTGAAAGGTTTTCCAGAAAAAATGAGTGAACATGTGTACATAATGGTTTTCAACCCTCCGAATTCGAATATCGTATCGAAATTGAGCGGAAGAAAGCGCAAATATATTTTATTTCGACGAAAAGTGCAGCAGCGGACACGCCCAGCTCGCGCGTCTCGTTTCCGCCTGTGATTGGTCGGGCGTCTCGTGACGTCAACTCTAGTGACCGACCGCTGCCGCTACACACGAAGCGCGGTGCCAGGTAGTTTGGTGCTGCAATGGAAAATTTAGAGAGACTGCGTTTTTCTGAGGAGTTCGGCGTTACTCCCTACATGTACGAGCCGATTGCGAAAAGCAAACGATGCTGGTGCGAGCAGTGCTTTCGACGCGAACGAAAGCGAAGTCTTGGGATCTCCTCGTGTTGGAAATGCTCTTTGGTGAGTATGTTTTTTGCAAAGCGATCTAGTGATCTCGCCGATCTTTCGCCGATCTAGTGAGCTCGTTTCCGGTCAAACAACTGTAGTGTTGTGTTCCTGCATGCCTACTCGTGGAACCTAAGCGGGGATGCAATCGTCGGCATTTGTGCGCTGTCCAAAGCTGTCGGCAATCTACAACGACGGTTTAAACGCGTGAGAAGCTTCCCGGTTCATGCAGTACGTGTAGTGACCTTCATCTGTGCGCCATCCGCACACTACTCGTAACCGAAGTCGTAAAGGCGGCGAATTCCGTCGGCTACGTGAGACGGTCGGTTTCTCGCTGTGCGCGAGAGAAGGGGGGAGCGTAGCGTCCTGGCGTACGCCGGCTTTCCAGCACATGCAAACTCTACATTTGCACTGCGTTATGGTAGCTGCATGCAGGCTGTTTCACAACACACGTGCAAATAGAAAATTCGCGGCGCTTTGCGACGAAACCTGCATCAAGGGTGGGATATAAACATGCACCTTCCGTTCAGCGTGCTAACACGAAGGAGCTCGCAGTAAATCAAAATCCAGGTTTGGGCGAGTTCGTGTATTCATAAGGCCTTCCAACACCAGTTATCAACAGTCAGTCCGCACTCGTGCCGTCTTCGTTTTCGTTGCTCCGATCTTTTCGCGCTGCGTTTAGAAAGCCTGCTAGTGGCAAGTAGTCCTCTCTCATTCTGTGGCCATATACAGCAACTGCGCAGGCCGAATTGCAGGGCTGGCCGTATGCTACCACTCTACATACACGCAGACGCACCAACAAAGGAATGCAGGGTCGATCGAAGTGGATTACGATGGCACGCACGCAGAAACAAGCACGGTCAGGCACGGTCACGCAGGCTGCGAAGGAACAAAACACTAGAGTTGACGTCACAACACCGCGGTTTCCGGTCTCCGCTCGCATCGTCAGCGCCAGAAGCAACGCGCGGCATTCGACGGGGGGCGGAGCTACAGCGCAATTTTAACCGACGATTACGTCGCTCCTAATTGAAAAAAAAAACCCAAATTTTACCTACATGGTTTATAAGGTTCCCACATCCGTATATGAGCGTCTTATTGAATTCGACAGACTCTTCAGTTTCCCTTTAAGCGCATTCTTTTTATTTTGTGCGATTCAAAGATTACACACATACCATTCGCCGACACAGCTACGCACTATAGAGTGGGGGTGGTATTGTTCAGAAGATCGGTATCTACGACTACGAATGTGCTGATGAGGCGCGCACTGTTATTCGTCTACCTCGTTTTACTAAATAAACATTAAGAACGACATGTTTGAGCTCAGTAAAAGGTCTGTGGCAAAACGATTACTGCTCAGCACATGGCCACCAATCATTAAATAGATGTTCAACTCAAATATATGGGATGGAATATCAATTTTGGACACGACGTCCACGTTTCCAGAATAGCCTTTACTTCCGCTTTGGCCATAGCATTGCGGTTGCTTGCCTGGTACTTCATCGAAATGAGAGCGTGGGAGGTAGTGATCACCTGTTCATGAAATTTACATGCAACACGTGGCAGTGCGTTGGTTCGTAGGAACATTTTCGTGGGTTCTATACGCTAAGTACACGGCTTTTCTTCGACGGGGCGCATCAGGCCTCTCGGAGCACGAACATCGACTTGCGTTGTAGGGCTTAATCTTGTGCGTCTTGCGTATTCTACGGCAATTACGGCATTAATCCTCACGGTTTTCCTTAAATTACTGGGCTTGCTCTGCATGATAGGACGAATGTGACTATGTTTATTATTCGTGCGCTACAAAATTATCTTAAAACCACTTGAAACAACGTTACATCAAAGAAAAATGTTACGAGGGCCGCGATCTGGATGAGCCATCGCCCGAGCCTTTCGAGCTTTTCGAGCTTTTCGAGCCCTTTGCACCTAGACTTCTCACACAATACTACTTTCGACACTACGCAGCTGTTCCCATGGTCTTTCCTGCGAGCATTGTATAAACTTGCGGCGTGAGCCCTCGTCAGCGCATCGTGAAAAGCGCACTAGTGCATATTATAGGCTGTTTTCTTCGCATCAGGGGAAGTCTTGCGCCGGCTGCGCGCGATAGTATTCATTGACGACGCCACAAAAAAGAAAAAGAACAAGATATGACAGCGCGAATAGATGATTTCTACAATATGGCACTTTTGACGTGTTTAAGTCTCCTGCAATCGCTTCCGACGCATGCATCCAGCAAAAGCATAGCCTTTGAGATATGTTTCTGTTACACGCACGGAGCTGTCGCTAGGCCGTGCATTTGGACACCACCTATATATGTCGAATGCGATGCCGACAGTTGTCGAACATGGGGTGTCTCAAACTGAAGTGAACTGTTCGTCTAAGAGATCTGTCTTTGTGAGGGCAACTGTTGCTGCACTGACGACAAGCCGCGTTGCCGAAACGTTGGCTTCAGCCTGGTACAACCCTTGTTTGACCCCTTTTGATAAGTTGATTAAATTGCAGAATTTTGCGCTCTGCAACTGCGCAATAGGTTACGAGAGACGCCGTATAGTGAATAGCTCCGGATTAATTTGACCACGCGGGATGTTTAAACGCGCACCGAAACTATGGCATACCCCCATTGGAATGCAGCCGCCGCAGTCGGCATCGCAGCCGCCTCCTCGGATTCAGAAGTGCAACGCAATAGTGCCTGGGCTATACCACAGTGGCTAGTCCATCAGTTGATGTCTCAATCTTCCCGCAAACATCTGTCTTTTTGAAATTTATGCGAAGTCAAAAAAATTTTATACATTTTCGCTTATAGGCGCTGTTTGTGTGCCATACGTTTTTTAATCAATGCATGGTATTTACGACAAATGCGCACAGTAACCACTAAGTGTCGATAGAAACAGAAGTTCTGGCTGCGTCAGCCATCAGTCTATAAGCTGAACCATCACAACCATAAGCTGCTTACTTAGTGGAATTCTTACCGTGCTTTGGCTTGGCTACGCAGCTAAAGATAACTTAGCTGCGAAACCAAGCCAAAGCACGGTAAGAATTCGACTAATTAAGCAGCTTATGGTTGTTCTAGTTCGACACCTTGTGCTGACCCTCAGCAATTAACTTTTTGTACTGCGCCGGTAAACTATTCAAGGAGTTGAAAGATTTTGTCCAAATTTGCCAGCAACAAGCCGCATAGCTTTTGCAACTATGTGCGATATTCACTCGCTTTCCAGCGCAAAACGCGCTTTTTACGATACTCAAATAATTTGGGGTTTAGCTTTCTTATCCACAAACAGCCAATATATATGTTGTTGGGGTCATTTACTGTGGCATAAAATTTTCTTGGAAATTTCTGAACTTCTGTTCACACACAGAAACGTCGACCAGTTTGCTTTCCTTGAAGTAAAAGGTGCTTTCGAGGCTGTCGTTCCGTGACTCTGCATGTTAGTCAGACTTTTACGTAATGAATTACATGAAAATATTTATTTGTAATGAATTGCGCGTTTTTTGAGTTTGTAATTTAATGATTACTTTGCTCAATCGGTAACGTTAACTGTAATTCAAGTACTTACTTCAGTAACCAACTACATGTAATTAGCGAAATTTTTGGTGAAACGAGCTGTAATAGGCAACGCAGCTTTGAGCACTTAATTTTTGGCTTCAACTGCGGTGTTCAAAACCATAAAAAATGCACACACAGGCTACCTCCTCCCAACAATTAGCGAACTTCAACGACGCCTCGGTCATCTAAACAAGCCGACTCGCAGATTTGAACACCTCTCATGGAAGTCCTACCTCTGAGCTTTTCGCTTATAATAAATTTCTTTCTCTGTCTGTCTCTCTCTCTCTCTCTCCTGAAAGCACTTTTAAGCGGCCTTGATAGTTGCTCATAGCTGCCTAATTCTTCTTCGCTTAGTGCAGTCTTTGACTCCTCTAAAATAGGCAGAAGGTTCTGGCCATTAAAAGCGTATGTTTGTATCTGTTTGATATATATGTGACTTCGCTACACATTTTTTGTGATTGTAACGTGCACATATTAGGTTTGAATATTATGCAGCTGTATATTAAATTGCGTAACTGATTGAGCCACCTTTTTTAAGAAACATGGACGTTTGCAGGCGTCCATTACAATTATTCATACAAATTTATATGGCTAACGAGTGAAAAGCGCTGGGTGGAGGTCCACCGAATGTTGGCCGACAAAACTGAAACAGCCCTTCTATGTGGTACGATAGCGACGGCCACTTCGGACGTAGATTCCAGGTAATCACGTATGGACTATATTTCAGTCTTTCACTGGCCTTAACGGCATCGCCTTCCCCTCGTCCCAGCAACGATAAAAGTGCTGCGCTTCATAAATGACTCAGCCCCGTGCACCGCAGCACTCAGTAAGCATGCACGACCTTGTTAGTAAGGTATTCGTACGTTTCAACACAGCCCATCTTTCCAGTGCCGACAACAAGCAAGTTTTTAGTGTCGCTGCCAGATGTTTTCAGCAGAATACGATGCAAGATAACGAAAGAAAGCTTCCTAAGGAAATTCTTTGTGAAGATAACGCGTGAAGGGCTGCAGAAGACGCATTGAAAGAGCCAGGCCAGCTGGTTCCATTTACTGTATTTGTACAATGCTAATAAAGGTAGGGCAAAAATTAATGTCATAGTAATTGCCTACTTTTCAGTAACTGCTCGATTATTTTCGTGGGACAGTAATTGGCCACAGTACTCAATTACCTTCTTCAAAGGAGCAATTGTGATTGTAATCGGTTACTTTTTTCTAACGTGCATAAGTATGATATTAATAAAGCCCACTAGGGTGGTTGCTTGGGCTAGTTGGTAATTCAGGATCAAAAATAACGTACAGCGCAAAGGACAAGGACAGCGGTAGACGACATACACAGCGCTGTGTATGTCGTCTATCGCTGTCCTTGTTCTTTGCGTTGTACGTTATTTTTGATAACAAAGCCCAACAAGAAGGGAAATATAACTTCACTATAGAGCGGCAATTCGCCTTAGTTGGTTACACATGGTCATCTAATAAGAACGCACAAAATGGGAGGCGAAAATAGGAGAGACTTACACCGCGCTGGCTTCCAAATATTCGGTGCCAGAGGGGGCACGTTTTACTAGGCACAGCAAAAAGAAAGCTGTTTACCCCTTGCGCAGAAACAGTTTTTTTCTTCTTTGTCACGAAGAAAAATGGAAGCGGTGCTTACACATTGCTCATCAAGTCTGTCAATGAAATCTGCTTCGATAATTTATTTTGTCGTCTGTTCTTATGGTTTTTTAACAGCACACCATTTTTCAAACGCCGGAACGCTCCCGCAATGTTCAAAGTGATGAGCCAGATTGTTTATTTGTAATTTTCTGCTTTGGTACTTGGCCTCAGGCAGTCTGCAGATGAGAAGATTTGCACAACGCTTTCGCTGGAACGACTTGCAAAGTCGATTTAAAGCAGCAAGTTAGACTGTCTGGAAGTGTCTTTTAGCACGAAAACGAATAAGGTTGAGGGCCCTTTAAGGGTTGTTGTTTCAGACAAACGAATGTGACAAAAACAAATACGCCGCTTTTTACAAGCGAAACTGAAGTGTCTTGCGAAAGATTCCATCATGGTGAACCAGAATAGGTTGTTGAATGTCTACACAAACACACTCACAAACCGTCCACAGTTATATGTGAAATGACGTCAAATATTGGTATTATTCGTTGTCACAAGACTTGATATTTAAGTGTATTGAAGTGCGCACTGATCATTTTCGAGCGATTAATTTTCAGTACAGTGTTGGGTTCTTGGGGAGCGACTTGCTATCCTTAGTTATCACTTGCGCTCGACGCATGTAACTTGGCAGGACTATTTTTACCTACAGAAACGAGGCGTGTGCATTGGTTCGAGTCTTGTCCCCATAGTCAGTGATTTAGCTTTAACGTCCATGGACAAACGCCTTTTCACGCGACTCAAAGAATATGATGTTTTTAATGTGTTTAATTTGGCTTTAATTGACAACGTCACAGCTTTGTAGGGCGACGACCGGTGAAACGTAGTAAGCATCTTTCAACAATATTTAAGCTGGAAACTCTTACTGAAAAATCCCCATATTCCTCACAACTCCTATATCCAATAACACCATATGACATATGGGGAAAACGTATTTTCATATAGAATCACATAGGCGTATGTACCGGGGAGGGGGTACTTTCACCCCCACCCCCCTGTCAGAAGTGGAGCGCCCTCTTTTGAAAGCGGGTGCTTCTGACTGCGCGCTGGAAGATCGAACAATACAACAGCTGAGACCAAATTTTAACTATGAATGCACTAGCCGCGTAAGTAATGCTTTTCTTTATTGCATATACACTGTTTGGGCAGTGAGTATTGTCTTTCGTGCCTCGCTGCGAAGAGCGGTAGGAGACAACAAACGGGGTGTGCCGTGTAGACCCTGGCATTGAGGCGAAGGCTAGCGCTGAGCAGTTCCCACCATAACAAATTTCACGTTGCGCTTCTTGCATCATGCCCAGTTTTTTTCGGACCGCATAGTCATATTTCAAAAATACAAAATTAGCTTGCTATATATAACCTAGGTGCGAGGGGTTCTAAAGTATTGTAATCAGCGGTGCCCAACGATGGCGCGTCTTACGGCATGAAATGGTTGGATTATCAAATACCGGAACTACTGAATATATGTATGAGATGACCATCTTTAAGGTGTACGGAATTCGCTTTTACAATTAAGGGGTTTTACATGCCAAAACCACTTTCTGATTATGAGGCACGCCGTAGTGGGAGACTTCGGAAATTTGGACCACCTCGGCTTCTTCAACCTGGACCTAAATCTTAGTACAGGGGTGTTTTCGCATTTCGCCTCCATCGAAATGCGGCCGCCGTGGCCGGAATTCGATCTCGCGGCCTCGTGCTTAGCAGCCCAACACCATAGTCACTAAGCAACCCCGGCCGCTTCGGAATTTCTAGACAATCAGCTGTGGCAGATCGCACAATTCTTGTACTTGAGCTGGATGATACGAAGAGGCAGATTTTATTAGTACGAGAAACCGAAACACATTTCGCACTAATTAGCATAAATAATGAGCAATTTAATTGATTACTTTACGGCACACATTGCAATTTACGAATTGCAGCAGGTGAGTTTGCAAGACGTATCCGCTTGAAATGAATTTCCAGCAGAACACCAGTTTCGAGATATTTTTTCCCCAGGTGTGGGACGAAATACATGGGCGTTCTAGTTAGTTTTGTGCTCCAATGCACAACAGAGTGGTTTGTTAAAAAAGTAATCGGAACAACAGTGCATTCTTGCAGCGAGTTTGACAGCTCATGTATCTATACAAAAAAAGCGTCATTCTGGAAATTCATTCCAAGTGGACATGCCTTGCAATCTCAACAGCTAAAATTCGTAAAGTTCAATATGAACCGTAAAGCAATTAATTAAAAAGTTAATTCATGATTTTTTGTTAATCAGCTCAATATATCTTTTGATTTCTTTTTTAAGTAATGTCCGCCTCTCTGAATAACCCAGCTCAAGAACTAGAATTCTGTTATCTGCAACAGGGAAATTTTAAAAAGTTCCATAAACTTAAGAATAATCACCCCTTATAACGTGTCCCAGATAAAGTTAGCCAAGCTATTAAATGAAAAAAAAAAGATTAAAAACACGGTACAGGATACGACCTTAAGACCTACGATGTTCGGTCCTCCGAACGCTGGCGACCTAATCCTGCAGGTTTTATGATTGTATCTCGAACCGTGTTTTATATATGTCCTTTTTTTTTCTTTGAACAGCTTGGCTATCGTTAGTTAGGACACAGGCTATATTTCCAGAGGCTGTCGAATTTCATCGTGTAATCACCACTTATTGTAGATATGTTGGTGAAAACAACCTTCAGTAATGTCGATTGTTGGCCGAGTTGGTGACCACTCATTGTGGCAGCGGTTGTCCTGTACCTTCTTTCTCCTTTTTTGTGCCGTCTTCTTTTTTTGGGCTTCATGCGTTTTAAGAAGAAAACGACACTGTCGAATGTGCGGAGCCATTACAATACCATTAGAACACTGCTATTAATTTTATTCTTTTGGCATGTCTCACTTATGACGTTGACTGTCCATTTTATCTTAAGACTCTCGATTTCAACAATAAGAGTTAAACTAGAAGACATTCCCTGGCACAAGCAAAAAAAAAATTCGAGGTTTCATACTTTGAGGAAATGAGTGCCTCTTTTGGTGATATTTATATTATTACGATTTTATCGAGAGATGCTCAAGAGACGAGCCACCACGAGAATGACGACGAAGTTGGTCTGCGCCCTGGCGCGTGAGCGTGTCGCCGGGCTGTTGGCTCCAGTGCATATAGCCTGCAAATAGCCTCTTTCGTCTGTCTTTTCACACGTAACATTCTGGTGGAGCTGCTGGGTAGCCGTGTGATGTGGTGTGTGATACGGTGGCTATTAGCTTGTTCAAGGCGACGGCATCCTTTTACGATGGCGCCGATAGTCGAGACGTTGCCGAAAACAAGCAAATTGAAAGCGTCGTCGGCGATGCCTTTTAGCACATGTGCCACTTTATCTGCTTCAGACATAGTATCTTCAGCTTTGCGTCATAGAGCCAAGACGTCGAGGATGTATGAAACCTACGGCTCTGTAGATGTACGAACGCGAGATGCAAGAGCCTTTCTCGCAGCAACTTCGCGGCCAATGGCGTCGCCGAACAGTTCCCGTAGCCTTTCTTTGAAACTGCCCCAACTGGTTATCTCGTCGTCATGCGTTTGGTGCCACACGCGTGGGGTGCCGCCGAGATAAAAGATGACACTGGCGAGCATAATCGTTGGGTCCCACTTGTTATTAGCACTGGCGTGTTCATAGAGCTTCATCCATTCGTCAACGTCCTGTCCCTCCAGGCCAAAGAACACAGCGGGGTCGCAATGTTGGGAAACCATGACGATTGGAGCAGTCGGACAAGCCGAAGCCGTTGCAGAGGCGGTCTCCTCACGGGGAGGCATGGTGACAAGCTCGATGTACCGACCACTTCGGAGTTCCGTGGCGAGGATGGGGATCGAATACCGAATATACCGAAAGTTGGAAATTTATAGGTTACTTATGTGTTTTCAAAATATTTACTGAATACCTGATTTTTCCCATCTTTATGCGTTATACAATTCATTTAGATGCTTTTCCTGATTTCCTCGGTAAACTGTGCGATGCACGGTGTTTATATTTCATTAAAGTAGGAATCGTATTTTGAGTAACGAGCAATAAATGTTTAATGTATGTGGGTTCTTTGCAGCCTTTGTAGAAAGTCACTCATCCAAGCGTTCCAAGATGCCATACTGCTGTCATTCCAAATGTTCCACAGACTCCTAAAGAAACTGCATGAAATCAGAACTTAAAATTTGGATAAAATATGGATAATGTTTAGTGTAATGGAGCTGCGAAACTTTCACGCGCTTGCTTTAAATGTAACGTTGCAAATAATTACTGAAACCTCGTTTTAGCCTTATTTTTGTGTTCGTCATAGGTGCTCGCTGTTTGTTTCTCCACTGTCTTCGGTGAACTAAGCGAGGTACCTTGTTCATCTGCAATGTGTAGGCAGCATTCGAAGTAGTTGGATTAAATGCGCCTTTTTACAATAGATTACGTATATGCAAGTGGACGGGAGCGTTATTCGTTTGTTTTACAAGGAGCGTAAAACTTATACCGCTGCTCTGGTACAATTACAATTCACATACAAAGAATCCACATACAGAGAAGTCACTGACAATGTCCGGCGTCGCGAACATCGTCTCCGAAGGTGTTCCAGGCAGTCTGTGACGGCTGTGAAGGAGACGTTTACATCTCCAGTACTTTCTACCTCACCAGCACCGCACGCATCCGAAATTGAAGTCACATTGAAGACCAAAGCCGACATGGGTAACTCTTTAGAAGAATGGCGCGCTCTGTCTTACTCACAGATTACCAAGAAGTTGCAGCATGCTGCCCAACTTCGATATGAGTTACATCTGCCGATGACGTACCACTTACAATTCGACAAGTAATATCTGTGCTACGGTCATTAAAGGACATCATCCGTGTACTCTTAAGCAATCAGCCCCCTACATCTGCTAAAAATACGAGGTATGCAGTGGATATAGTGAGTGCAGTGCTCGTATTTGAGTAGAGCAGTACTCCACAAGCTGCCATCATTTCGTGCACAGAAAATCCAAAAGTGCCCTCACCGATTGACAGCTCAGATGAGCGTGCGCTTCCTTCGGACAACTGTCTGAGTGTACACACTTCAGCGTGTATACACAACTATACACACTTGAGCGTGTTTTACAACGAAGTTGATTACGTCTAGTCCCCGTATGCATTCTTATGCCCCCCTTATGGGGAGTAGTACCCTTGGTGGATTACTTCCGTTTCGGGGACACGTCGCGTGGACAGGAATGGAGATGGCAAGGGGAGAGAGGGAAACAGTGTGGCGACGGCGCCTGTGCACGTAGCCTGCGCTTTTGGGGTTAAAACGTCACGTGCGTCGGAGTTGCCGGCGCGGCTGCAGCTGCGGCGTATGCATGGGAAGTATACGGTGACCGCGGCGGCGCTTGTGTCGGCGTAGTGCGGTGCCGTATTAAAAAAAATGTATGATCTCATAATGTATAGAGTCCATATATGCAGCTCAAGTATGCAGCCTAAAGATCTTCACTGGTAATCCGTCCGCATATGAATGTTGCGGCCCCACGGATTTTTCTTACGCGCGAGCGTAACTGGCCAGCTCGGAGGTGTTTGTCTGAGGCCGCCAAGAAAGCGAACGAGGTAGGCGCTTGGAGGTGAAGAAAATTGTGCGCCGGCGATAATACGAAGCAGCGCACTCAGCGCGCGACAAAGTACCATCACCTAGAGGAATGTGTAGGTAACGTCGAGTGAAGTGGACATGGAGAAACCAGGCGAAGGGTCGCGGAGAAGCAAGGCAGGCGGATGCGCTCTGTGTTGGCCTCCTCTGGCAGTTGCTACTGATTTTCTTTGGGATGCATACGTGGTGGCTCTGTTTAGTGGTGACGCCGTCGTGGCGCGCTGTACGCTGTGGGTGCGAGTGAAAGCGCGCTACGGTCAGCCGACGATGGCGGCTCAATCTCGCGTGCGCAAGGGGAGCAAGCGCGCCGTATTCCGCCGTGCGCATTGCACCATGGCACCAGGTGAGGCGGTGGAGCGGGGGCGTTGTGCTTCGGTCGCACGCGGTCGCGCGCGCTTTATCTTGAAAGCGATCCGCTTTAGGGGCACAGTTTACGTGGACCGACGGCCCGTAGCTTTGCGTACACTGTGAACTCACTGCTGAGTGTGCGTTGAAGTAATAGGCAGCACCCAGGTCGCTTCGCCCGCTGGTGCTGCCGCGATTTCTCACGCCAGGGTTCTGATAGCGAGTTTCCGCGGTTTGCTTGTTTCACACACTTGCTATATGCTTGTGCACGCTGACACCATGCTAAGTAATTTAAATAGTAAGCCCATGTTTACGATGGGGCGTTCTACACCGGCTGCTGCTGCGTGTGGCGCTCCACGCGAGCCCTGTCTTGAAAACGATCTGTGATACGGACAGTGTAGGCGTCAAGACGCAACAAGGGCCGATAGCGTCATGTGCGCTATAACACCCTTACGCTTACGCGTCACCCGCGTTCACGAATGCAAACGTCACTATAACTTTTTGACTTCGCACATGTGCTGTGTTCCCTCTGATGTTCTTGTACTCTCTCCTATTCTTGTTTTATCATTCGTTTCTCCCCACCCCCAGCCCAAGGTAGCAAACCGGATATTGTGATCTGGGTAACCTTCGAGTCTGGATGGAGGTTACTCAGATGGAAGAGACGTGACGAGCGCTGCACATCTAGTGAGTTTATCACACTATTACCAGTATGAGCAAAACGTGAACAAGGTTAATGCAGGAGCCAACGTTTCGACAAGTGGACTTGTCTTCTTCAAGGCGACGTACGCTTTCCTCGCCACAGTATATATAGGTGGGGTTCTTCTAAAGGGGAGAGTTTGTGAGGCGTGAGGGTGCGGAAACGAGGGAAGGTGTGTTAGCGCGTCGAACTGAAAGTAAAGAAACGCTGTGCACAAGGTCAAAGCCGCCCCCCCCCCTCCACACACACACCCCGGTCTGTCAACGCACGCGTGTTAGCCGGCGTGTCAAGGGTGTCTGACACGCCGGCTGAAAAAAAAAAGGAGGAATGAAAAAAAAAGAGGGGGTTGGGGGATACGCCAAGAAATCAAACTAAGTGTTGTTGCCTATAGCTTGAAGTTTAGCATAGCGAATAGATTCTAAGGCTCCCTTTGAAACGTTCATGCCTATTGGTTGCAATGTATTGAACTTGTGGATAAGGTATGATTCTCTGTATTTTATTTCTCGTTCAGAACGGAAATTTGACTGTAAGATGTAAAGTTTAAGTACATCAAAGTTATGACCTGGTTGGTTGAAATGCTCGGCGACGGCATTGGGAAGCTTTTTGGCTGTGTCCGCGCGATGTCCGTTTAATCTGACGTTCATTGATTGTCCTGTTTCACCGATATATTGTTTCTTGCAGAAGGAACATTCAAGCATATAAATCACATACGAACTTGTAGAAGTGAAGCTAGATTTGACATCATGTGTATAACTATTTGCGGTGCTTTTAATTTTATTGTCACTTTGAAGGTGCCTGCAGGTTTTGCACCTAGGGCGACAACATGCTTTTATTACGGGGGAATGCTGTTGGCTGACTTTTGCGTGCATTAACATGTCTTTAATGTTCCTGTTTCGGCGATAGGTAACCCTAGGTACATCCGGGAACGCTTTTCGCAGACGCTCGTTACTTGATAATATTGGGTGGTATTTTCTTAGGATGTTGTTTATGTTTGGGAGTGCATTAGAATATTTTGTTATAAAGGCCGGCGGTCTGTCAGATTCTAGTGTGGGCTGTCTCTTCGCCAATTCCGACTGTCTCTCCAATCTTGACGTGGCATCATAAGCTCTATCGAGAGCAACTTGGGGATAGTTTCTTTCTGCTAGCGTTGTTTTAAGGTCATTTAGGTGGTGGATATAATCGTGGTCTTCGCTGCAGATTCTTCTTATACGTTTCGCTTGTCCGACAAAAATTCCTTGCTTGCAATGTCACGGGTGATGACTGTTGTAGTCTAAATATTGCTGGCTATCTGTAGGCTTCCGGTAAAGTGTCGTTCTCAGTTTTCCGTTTTCTATGTAGAGCGTCGTGTCCAGGAAGTTGATCTGACTAGGAGAGTGGTGAGCAGTAAATTTAAAGTTCGGGTGAAAGCGATTGAAATGGCTAATTAAGTCAGTTAAGGCGCTTGTGCCGTGTTCCCATGTTATGAATATGTCGTCAGTGTAACGAAGATAGGTGTGGGGTTATAAAGGGTAGGATTTCAGCAGGTCTGCTTCAAGCTGTCCCATGAAAATGTTCGCATACGTGGGAGCAAATGGCGTACCCATGCTAGTGCCGAAAATTTGCAGGTAGTCTATAGAATCGAATTCGAAATAGTTGAGCGTGAGAACTAACCTAAGGAGCGATAAGTAAACTTCAGGAGAGTGCGCTTGGGGATTGATTGCGAGGGATCTAGAAACGGCTTCAATTCCTTCACTCATGGGAATGTTGGTGTAAAGGGCAGAAACATCCAAAGTGACTAGAAGAGCGCGGTCGGAAAGGGTTTCGTTGGCGTTGATGCCGTCGATAATTCGAAGGAAGTGCGGCGTGTCTTGAACGAAAGATGGGAGGGTGGTGGGTATCTTTGACACGTGGTGATTTAAGAATTTAGATAGTGACTCAGTAGGTGTGTTGTTATTAGAAACAATAGGCCGACCTGGGATTTCTGCTGTAAATATTTCTTCGACCGGAACTTTATGTATTTTAGGAAGAAGATAAAAGCGGCCTGCTGTTTTGTTCTTGGGCATCATGAAGCGATATTCAGATTGCGTGATAAGTTCCCTGGACAGGAGCTCCACTATTGTGTTTATCACAATATTGCTGTAATCTGAAGTTGGGTTAGAGTCGAGTTTTCTGTAATGGGTGTGGTTGCTCAGTTGTTTAGAGGCCTCATTCTTGTACTTTTCTATAGGCCAGATTACGATACTGCCGCCTTTGTCTGCTGGTTTTATTACAATATCATTCCTTTTCGCAAGTTCTTTAAGGATTTGGTGTTGAGCGGGGGTCAAATTTTTGCGTTTCCGGCAATGCCGCGTTGACTCTAGAATTTCCTTTGATATCAGTTTTATGTATAAATCGAGGTCTGGGCACTGTTCGGTTTCCGGTGTCCACGTGCTAGGTGGTCTAAGAGAGTCTCTGTCTTCTTTTCCTACATCTGGTCTAACGAAAAAGAACTCCTTGATGCGCATGCATCGTGAAAACTCTGTTATATCTTTGTGGAGTTCGTATTCGTTTACTGTGTTGTTCGTCGGACAAAACGTTATACCACGCTTCAACAGGTCAACTTCTTCGGGACTTCGACTCTGGGATATGTATACTACATTGCTGCAGTGCTCTGGATGCTCGCCTGTAGGACTGTCGGTGGAGCTACGTGCTGCAAGGGTTACATTAGTTTCTTTGGGTGGATCTGCAGCTTTAATATCTTTGCGCTGGTATTTATCTAGTAATTTTTCCTCCTTAGTTTGGACGAATTGTTTAAGTTCTCTTCTTTCCGGTTCAGATAACTTTATGCTGTCGAGTTGATCAGAAATTATCATAAGTTGTTCTTTGCAGTGTTCTTCGAGAATGTCAATAAGGGAGAGCGATGCATATTCTAGGACAGCATTCCACTTTAATAATAGCCTGGAGGGTAAAGAACCGAGGGCGCATCTAACCTTAATTCTGAGACCTTTGGGATTTTCCTCTGTTTAATGCAGCTAGTGTAAGTTTTTAGGTGAAATCTGCAATTTGTTTCTTTCGCGACGAGTTTGCGAGATTGGAGGAAAGGGCGAGATTTGTTGTTGCGTGTGCTATCTCTAGTGTGTGGTGGTCATTTTTTTTTTCATTCCTCCTTTTTTTTTCAGCCGGCGTGTCAGGCACCCTTGTCACGCCGGCTAACACGCGTGCGTTGACAGACCGGGGTGGGGGGGGGGGGGTGGCCCGGGCTTTGACCTTGTGAACAGCGTTCCTTTACACGCTAACACACCTTCGACACAAGTTCGACACGCTAACACACCTTCCCTCGTTTCCGCACCCTCCCGCCTCACCCCCTCTCCCCTTTATAAGAACCCCACCTATATATACTGTGGCGAGGAAAGCGTACGTCGGCTTGAAGAAGACAAGTCCACTTGTCGAAACGTTGGCTCCTGCATTAACCTTGTTCACGTTTTGCTCATCGTCTTGAGTTTCCATCTCCCGCATTCCCCTTGTTTTCCCTGGATTACCAGTATGCACACATGCGCGATCAATTAACATGTACGTGGGTAAAAGCTCTAATGTTGACAAACATCCAGTATAAGAGATAACGATGTCCTACAAACGAATCTGTACACAAAAAAAAAACAAAAAAGAAGAAGAAGACCTATTACCACCGCAGGTGTACTAATGTTACATGAAGTACTGCAACTCTTTTCGTGACAATGCTATACTGAAGGAACGCTTACTAATTTGTCATGGTTGTTGCTGCTATGACATCAAAACATTTTCTGATAGCCTGAAAAGGAGAAGATTTGGTTGAATAGAAGTCCATGACGTGGTGACAGTATGCCATTATTAATTGCGTAGAATGTGCCTTATGGCATATTCATCTAGTATTCGACTAAAACGCCTAATTTTGAAGCGCTAACGGTTGATACTCGAAAGGTGCTTTACGTTGTGTTGTACGTATCGGACAACTAATTGCGTCAGAAGGAAATCGTTTGCATTTTTAGAAGAACTCTTAACGTTAACGAATGGCAAGACGTTCAGTAGCTTTATTTGTAGAGATATTGATGCCGGCATAAAATATGAAACTAGAAAAAAAACGTAACTATACGGAAATTTATATCTGTAATGAAGACAAAGGGGCGGATTGGGCTCGAGCACTCGCACTGCGGGCGTGAGGACAGAAGAAGAAGTAAAGTAGTCGTTCGCCGGGATGGCGTCTTGTCTGCTCATTTCTTCACATATACTTAAGGGTGAATGAACGCTATAGAATAATGAAATAAAGCTTCTTAAGAAGAAAAGTGTTCAAGAAAATAGCGCAGATGTAGGTTACGACTTGATAGTAAGTTGATTGGTTTGTCTAGACTTGGGCTTCTTCAATGTATCTGCTTTTATATACAAAGATACTTCCGCAAAACATGCATCACAAGAGACCCTTTTTTCCATAAATTAGGACGTATGTAAGCTGAATATGTAGAAAAACGGAAATTGTCTGCCCTAGAAAACATCGAGATATTGGCCCGTACTTCTAAGCACCTTCAAGTTGCATGGCGTGCCTACATTCCGCACAAGTTCTCTTCTTTTTCTGAAGACATAAAACACTTGGAATCCCTTAAATGTTGTTGTAATGCGTTGGAAAGAGGAAGCGGAACCAATAGTATAAATGGGCTCGAGAGAAGCAGTTTGGAAATGGTAAATAAAGTTAGTGAATACATCGTAAATGGGCAAAGTATTTCTATGTTAGATTGGTGCAGCGGTTCCCTTTAGACTCAGAGGCCCGCTTATTCTTCGGTGCAACTCAGGCCCAGAAGTTTGTGCAACGTCTTTAGGTCTTCGTAATTCAATATTGCGACAATAACAGGCTACACATCAAATCTGCGATGTAGGTTATAAAATGTATTGCTCCCATTTTGGTTCATATATAAAGTTTGTCAATTTCAATGGTTGTTTCCTACCAGTATGAAGCTGGACGATAAACATCCGTCAATGAAATGTTTGACAGATTGGACATTAGAAATTATCATCCTTGCCCGAACAGAGAGAGAAAGCAAGGAGACGAAATGCAGGCAGATCAATGAAACCAGCATCCGGTTTGCTACCCTACACTGGGTGCAAGAGAAAAGAGAAACAGAACAAAATCGCAGTTTCGCCCGAAATGCGAAGCATCGATTGTGATATCAGATTAGCAGACAGCTACATTAAGCGAGGATAATACTTTATTGACCGTATACACTTGTAAACGTTCGCTTGCCAACTAAATTAACAAGCATGGTGCCAGCGCGCACAGCAAACACGATCACATCACACTCAATGACCGCGAACACTCGCTGTCAAAACGCTGGCGGGAGGTAACGCGGCAGCAGCAACGAGCGAAGCGACCTTCGTGCTGTCTACATATCTATGTGGTCTATCGCTTCAACGTAAAGTAAGCGCCAAGAACACGCAGCACGCACTAAGCTACGAGCCTCCGACGCACCTAGAGTCTGCCCCCACGCAGATCGCTCTCTAAATACGGGCCGCGCGACCGCGCAGCCGCTACTTGCGCAGTTGCAGCCAGAGTAGAACGCTGCCCCCCTCCCTCTCCTCCTTTTGCGCGCGGCGCGCTTCCTCTCCGCTTGCGTTCCTTTCGCGCGGGCGAGATGCAGCCGCGTAAGCAAAACTCTTGCTTGGGCTAGTTGGTTCATGCTTGAATTAGTATAGGCAAGGCGCAGAAGACCAGGACTGGCGCCGGTCCTGTCCTTTGTGTTCTTCTTTCTTGAGTCTTGGTCTTCTGCGCCTTGCCTATACTAATTCTTGCAGCCGCGATCGTCGGCTCACCTTGCACGTTTTCACTCGCACACACAGCGTGGGGCTCGCGGAGGCGGTGTTATCGCCAATGGACTTTATACGGAACCTCACAGCGACGCCGACTGCAAAAATGCGCTTGGAGTGTTCATATAATTGAAAAGTAAAACCGGGAGAGAGTGAACATTGCGTGAACGCAAGAGGATGCACAGGAAAACTATAAACAGTCACTCAGGCTGGTGCACTTAATAAAATTCTAAAAGGGGCCTGCGATGATCATCTTAAAATCAGTTCTGTCCATACTCCGTTTGAAATAATATCAAAGAGAGGTATAGAAACATGTTGATGGGAGAAAAGCAGAGAGGTCGGACGGGAGAGCTTTCCTTCTGGCCTGCTACCCTGCGTAAGATAAAGGGAGACGTTGAAGGAAAAGGAGAGGGAGTGACATAATTATCAAAAGTTCTCAATATAGTTAACAGTAGACCATGTGCACTAAGTGAGCGCTGTTGGGCAAAAAAATGAAATGAAAATTTGAAGACAAATAGTATGGCATTAAAGCATTTCCTTTTGACTTCCTTCATTCATGTATACTTGCACAAAGACATCGATTATTTAGGCACTTATGTTGTATTGCTCTTAATAAAACAAATGACCTCAGGTGTACCTCCAAGGCAGTATTATGTGAAGTGTCCGAAATGTTAAATATTTTATATAAATGATATTCGGCTCATATACTGTTGCCGTACAAAATTTGTAATTTGCGCGGGCCACATCACCATATTGAAATGTGAATCTTTTCATGCTCATTTGAAAAGTAGATGCAATAGGCACTCGAAAAACTGGTCATCTAATGTGAAAAAATAACCTCAGGGTCATTTTGAGTCATTAAATGTGGGAAATTTGAGTAAGCAAAGACGATGTGATGTGATAACTTTATTTGGAATCCGGCGATTGGAAGGCCCGGGCCTGGGGCCGCCTAGACGGTCACTGGGAGCTGCTGCTCCCGTGCGGCTTCCTTGGCTCGCTGGACGGCCCAAAGTTGGTCTTGGAGTTCTGGGCTGAGCAGCACGGCCGACCATCGCGCCCGTAGATTTTCTGGGGAGACTGCCATTTTATTTTGGTATATTTCACAACCCCACAAAATGTGTTGAAGGGTGGCTCTAACAGAATTGCATAGCTTGCACATATCGGTCTCGTATATATCGGGGTAGAAAGTTTTTAGTTGCACGGGACTCGTATAAGTTCCTGTTTGTAGTCGCCTCCAAGTAACGGACTCAGCTCTGTTCAGTTTAGTGTGAGGTGGTGGTAATACTCGCTTCCGATTTTGATAGATTTGGTAATATCGCTAAATCTTGTTAATATATCTTTTTCTCTCCAGATTTCCTCCTCCGCGTTCTCCTGACCGATGGAAGTCATTCTTTGCTCAGCTCGGCGAGTAAGACCTCGAGCTTCGCGGTGTGCTACCTCGTTGAGGTTGACTGCGGGAATGTCTGGAGTCGTATGCACTGGGAACCAGAGCAATTGCCTGCCGTTCTTCTCTGCATTGGAGAACTTTGCTTCATTGACTCTGATGATGTGCCATGCCTCAGGAGAGATCCTACTTTTTGCATAATTTCTAATGGCCGCTTGAGAATCGCTAATGATGTACTGAGCATTCGTGCAGACCAATGCTAGTGCAATGGCTACCTCCTCTGCGGTCTCGGAATGTTTGGTATTAACTGATACGCTTGTAAGGGGTTTTTGGGTGTGATCTACGATTACTGCTACATAGCTATTTCTGTCTGGGTATTCAGCCGCGTCTACGAAGGTTGCTCTGTCGTCTGACCCAAAGCTTCGGATAATTTTCTCTGCTCTACTCTTGCGTCTGCCGTCGTTGTAACCTGGATGCATGTTCTTGGGTATATTTGGTACTAGGAGTTTGTCACGAATTTCTCTCGTTATCGTCCTCTTTTCTCCGTATACATTGTGGTAATTCATTCCTAGTTTGCTTAGTATATGCCGTCCCGTTTTGGTTTTGGTTAGTCGCTCTGCTTGAGATGTTTGTTGTGCTTCTATGAGTTCGTCCAGTGTGTTGTGGAGTCCTAACTTTAGCAAGAGATCCGTGCTCGTACTGATGGGAATTCCTAGTGCTAGTTTGTATGCTTTTTTTATCATGTTGTTAATTTTACGCTTTTCAGCTGCAAACCAATTGTGGAAGGCTGCTATGTATGTGATCTGACTGATTACGAATAATTGTATCAGCCGTATGATACTTTCTTCCTTCATACCTTGGTGCTTGTTAGTAATTCGTTTGATTAATCTCATGGTGTTTGCTCTCGAAGTATAATATAATATAATATAGAATAGCTCTCGAAGATAGCTATTCCGGCGGCTAGCTTCCCACGCTATGCGTGCCGCCCTCGCCCCTGTGAAAGCTCTTCCTAGACGCTAGATCTATACTATTCCTGCGCAACCTTGAGCGATCGGAAAGCGCGTTTTCCACGCCTGGCCGGCGGAGAGGGGAGGCTTCGTTCCGGCCGCGAAGCTCTCCACATCCCCGTAAGGAGCCTGGTGGTGGTCTCGTGCTGACGATGCCCTCTCGGTGAGCGCATATGTCCCCCCTCATCTTTTAAGAGATTCAATACATACAAGCATTTGTCTCGCAAACCAGATTTATTTCAAGGGAATTTTCCACGTCTCAATAATTTCTCTCGTCGTATTCGAGTGCTGATTGCAGTGTTATAGTTTGTTAACGAAGCTTCCCCTCAAGTCTAAATATTGTAAGGCAGTTTTCCTAGTCTCTAAAGCCGCTCGAGTTCACGCTGCTCCTCTGGCGGCCATTTTTCCAAGAAATTATGCCTTCCAACCACTCAGAATCAAACATCGACTGTCGCGGACAACACCAGCCCCTTTCCACATAGGTATGAGGCTCGGAGCAGGAGCTATGGC
The DNA here is from genome assembly GCF_050947875.1 of Dermacentor variabilis. Classification (NCBI taxonomy): domain Eukaryota; kingdom Metazoa; phylum Arthropoda; class Arachnida; order Ixodida; family Ixodidae; genus Dermacentor; species Dermacentor variabilis. The sequence continues at coordinate 108,669,823 of NC_134568.1, forward strand.
GCTTGAAAGTAACCCCTGGCTTGACGAACCAACCGACTGAGCTACCTTTCCGGGCAACATTGAAGGATCACGAGTTCAAATCACAAGTTATGTTCCTTTTTTTTCCCCTTTTTTTTCTTTCTTTTTAATGTCTTTTCCTTCATTTTATCACTGTACGTAAACCCTCCTAAAAAAAATTATATATCCTCAATTATGTGTGGCCACACATGTGCAGGTCATAAATACCAGGTTCTCTAGCCGAGTGCCATCCATGCGGTATAACCGAGCTCAGATTGGCCCACCTTGACTGATCAAATTGGGCACCACTGTAGGTTAAATGAGGCGTACAACTCCTGCGGGACCCGCCGTGGTTGCTCAGTGGTCATGGTGTTAGACTGCTGAGCACGAGGTCGCGGGATCGGACCCCGGCCACGGCGGCCACATTTCGATGGGGGCGAAATGCGAAAACACCCGTGTACTTAGAATTTGGTGCACGTTAAAGAACCCCAGGTGGTCGAAATTTTAGGAGTCCTCCACTAAGGCGTGCATAATCAGAAAGTGGTTTTGTCACGCAAAACCCCATTCTCGAATTTTTAATTGAACTCCTGCGGGGACGGTAGAGTATCCGTCTCCAGTGCAAAAGGAACGTGATTCAAATCCCGGTGCAGCGCAATTCTCCACCGGAAAATACAAAAAAAAAACGTGTGTTGAGAAAATTGCACAAACAGGCCTGGAGTGCGGCCTGATCCCGGTGACCAGAACCGGTAACGCACTCTCTCACCAGAGCAGGATTGGCCATCCTGGTGCAGTACTGGGCCACAACCTCCTATATGAATACAACAATCAAACCCCGGCCCTCAGTCCCCAGCAGCCGCGAAGCAACTGACCACGGCGGCGGTCAGATCTGTGACGCTGCAGAGGGTGCTAAGAATACCTGGCTCCGGACAGGCCGCCATTGGAATCTGAACCTGGCAACGTTTAACGTTAGAACGCTATCTAGCGAGGCGAGTCTAGCAGTGTTATTGGAGGAATTAGAGGGTAGTAAATGGGATATAATAGGGCTCAGTGAGGTTAGGAGGACAAAAGAAGCATATACAGTGCTGAAAAGCGGGCATGTACTGTGTCACCGGGGCTTAGCAGAGAGACGAGAACTAGGAGTCGGATTCCTGATTAATAAGGAAATAGCTGGTAACATACAGGAATTCTATAGCATTAACGAGAGGGTGGCAGGTCTTGTTGTGAAGCTTAATAAGAGGTACAAATTGAAGGTGGTACAAGTCTATGCCCCTACATGCAGTCATGATGACCAGGAAGTCGAAAGCTTTTATGAAGACGTGGAATCGGCGATGGTTAAAGTCAAAACAAAATACACTATACTGATGGGCGACTTCAATGCCAGGGTAGGCAAGAAGCAGGCTGGAGACAAGTCAGTGGGGGAATATGGCATAGGCTCTAGGAATAGCAGAGGAGAATTATTAGTAGAGTTTGCAGAACAGAATAATATGCGGATAATGAACACCTTTTTCCGCAAGCGGGTTAGTCGAAAGTGGACGTGGAGGAGCCCGAATGGTGAGACTAGAAATGAAATCGACTTCATACTCAGCGCGAACCCTGGCATCATACAAGATGTAGACGTGCTCGGCAAGGTACGCTGCAGTGACCATAGAATGGTAAGAACTCGAATTAGCCAAGACTTGAGGAGGGAACGGAAGAGATTGGTACACAAGAAACCAATCAATGAGTTAGCGGTAAGAGGGAAACTAGAGGAATTCCGGATCAAGCTACAGAACAGGTACTCGGCTTTAACTCAGGAAGAGGACCTTAGTGTTGCAGCAATGAACGACAATCTCATGGGCATCATTAAGGAGTGCGCAATAGAAGACGGTGGTAACGCCGTTATACAGGAAACCAGTAAGCTATCGCAGGAGACGAAAGATCTGATCAAGAAACGCCAATGTATGAAAGCCTCTAACCCTACAGCTAGAATAGAACTGGCAGAACTTTCTAAGTTAATCAACAAGCGTAAGACAGCGGACATCAGAAACTATAATATGGATAGAATTGAACAGGCTCTCAGGAACGGAGGAAGCCTAAAAACAGTGAAGAAGAAACTAGGAATAGGCAAGAATCAGACGTGTGCGTTAAGAGACAAAGCCGGAAATATCGTTACTAATATGGATGAGATAGTTCAAGTGGCTGAGGAGTTCTATAGAGATTTATACAGTACCAGTGGTACCCACGACGATAGTGGAAGAGAGAATAGCCTAGAGGAATTCGAAATCCCACAGGTAACGCCAGAAGAAGTAAAGAAAGCCTTAGGAGCTATGCAAAGGGGGAAGGCAGCTGGGGAGGATCAGGTAACAGCAGATTTGTTGAAGCATGGTGGTCAGATTGTTCTAGAGAAACTGGCCACCCTGTATACGCAATGCCTCATAACCTCGAGCGTACCGGAATCTTGGAAGAACGCTAACATAATCCTAATCCATAAGAAAGGGGACGCCAAAGACTTGAAAAATTATAGACCGATCAGCTTACTGTCCGTTGCCTACAAAGTATTTACTAAGGTAATCGCAAATAGAATCAGGAACACCTTAGACTTCTGTCAACCAAAGGACCAGGCAGGATTCCGTAAAGGCTACTCAACAATAGACCATATTCACACTGTCAATCAAGTGATAGAGAAATGTGCAGAATATAACCAACCCTTATATATAGCTTTCATTGATTACGAGAAAGCGTTTGATTCAGTCGAAACCTCAGCAGTCATGGAGGCATTACGGAATCAGGGTGTAGATGAGCCATATGTAAAAATACTGGAAGATATCTATAGCGGCTCCACAGCCACCGTAGTCCTCCACAAAGAAAGTAACAAAATCCCTATAAAGAAAGGCGTCAGACAGGGAGATACGATATCTCCAATGCTATTCACAGCATGTTTACAGGAGGTATTCAGAGGCCTGGAGTGGGAAGAATTGGGGATAAAAGTTGATGGAGAATACCTTAGCAACTTGCGATTCGCTGATGATATTGCCTTGCTTAGTAACTCAGGAGACCAATTGCAATGCATGCTCACTGACCTGGAAAGGCAAAGCAGAAGGGCGGGTCTGAAAATTAATTTGCAGAAAACTAAAGTATTGTTTAACAGTCTCGGAAGAGAACAGCAGTTTACGATAGGTAGCGAAGCACTGGAAGTGGTAAGGGAATACATCTACTTAGGGCAGGTAGTGACCACGGATCCGGATCATGAGACTGAAATAACCAGAAGAATAAGAATGGGCTGGAATGCGTTTGGCAGGCATTCTCAAATCATGAACAGCAGGTTACCACTATCCCTCAAAAGGAAAGTGTATAACAGCTGTGTGTTACCAGTACTCACATATGGGGCAGAAACCTGGAGGCTTACGAAAAGGGTTCTGCTGAAATTGAGGACGACGCAACGAGCTATGGAAAGAAGAATGATGGGTGTAACGTTAAGGGATAAGAAAAGAGCAGATTGGGTGAGGCAACAAACGCGGGTAAACGACATCTTAGTTGAAATCAAGAAAAAGAAATGGGCATGGGCAGGACATGTAATGAGGAGGGAAGATAACCGATGGTCATTAAGGGTTACGGACTGGATTCCAAGGGAAGGGAAGCGTAGCAGGGGGCGGCAGAAAGTTAGGTGGGCGGATGAAATTAAGACGTTTGCAGGGACAACATGGCCACAATTAGTACATGACCGGGGTAGTTGGAGAAGTATGGGAGAGGCCTTTGCCCTGCAGTGGGCGTAACTAGGCTGATGATGATGATGATGATGTTTGTTACCTTTGTGTCTAACTTCTCTACGGTTTCCCTATTTGTGCCTTTGTTCTCGATTACCAGACCCAGCACTTTGAGCTGGTTGACTATTGGGATATTCCGCCCGTTCTTTGTGTGTAGCTTGATTTCCTCATGAGCCTTGTTTCTGTCGTATCCTTTGGGAGGCCTGCCTCTAAGTGTGGGGCGGTACAATAGAAGTTCAGATTTCTCTGCAGAGCATGTGAGGCCTGTTCCTATGAGGTGTTCCTCTACTGTGTTAATTGCAGTCTGGAGTCGTTGTTCTATTGATCCGTCGCTGCCATCACAGGTCGAGATAGTAATATCGTCCGCGTAGATTGTGTGATTCAGGGACTCTATGTGATTTAATTTCTGAGTCCCATCAAAACGAGATTAAACAGCATCGGCGAGATGACAGCGCCTTGCGGCGTGCCGGCCCCCCTATGTCGATCTCGGGCGACTTAAGCCCTCCGACGGAGATGACTGCTTTCCTATCTGATAAGAAGTTCTTGATGTAGTTATACGTCCGTTGCCCTAGTCCTATTCGTTCGATATTTTCCAATATGGTTGCGTGGTTGGCATTATCGAAAGCTTTTTTAAGATCAAGGCCCAAGATGGGGGGCCCTTGTCGAGCGCGTTTTATAATCGATTATCTGATGCTTAAGTTGGAGCATCGCATCTTGTGTCGAAAGATTTTTGCCAAATCTTATCATTGTATCTGGGTATATGTTATTATCCTCTAAGAAGTTGTCTACTCTGTTTAAAATTACATGTTCCATTAATTTTCCGACGCAGGATGTTAGGGAGATTGGTCTGAGGTTGTCGATCTCAAGCTTCTTGCCAGGTTTTGGAATAAGCGTTATCGTCGCTTTCTTCCACTGAGCTGGCACTTCTCCCTTTACCCAACACTCGTTTATGTATTCTGGTAGTTTGGCTATCGATTCATCATCGAGGTTCCTGAGAGTCTTGTTGGTTATACCGTCCGGGCCTGGGGCGGATTTGGTGTTTAATTTTTGTAGGGCCGCGCGGATTTCTGCCTCCGTGAGTTCCTCGTCTAATTTTGCGTTTGTATTCCCGTTGTAGCTAGGATAGTTGCAAGGGGGTGCCTGTTTTAAGTATTTCTGCTTTAATTCATTGAGAAATTCCTCTTCTGTGCCCTCATATGCGTGTATTAACTTATTAATGGCTTGCATGTGATTTTTCTTGTTATTGTCATGATCAAGCAGGAACCTGAGCATGTGCCAGGTTTTGCCGGTGCTTAATTGTCCGTCCATGGAATTACATATCTCGTCCCATTGTTGTTTGGTCAATTGCTTAGCATATTCTTCTATTTTTTTGTTGAGGAGTGCTATGCGCTTTCTTAACTTTCTGTTATGCTTCTGACCGCTAAGTCTATTCTGAAGCGACTGCTTAGCTTCCCACATGTGGAGAAGTCTGCTGTCGCATTTATCCAAGTTAGATTCAGGTGGTGCTATTTTTGTGGCAGCTTTGACGTCATCACTGAGCTCCTTAGTCCATTGTCCTATGTTTTCGATTGATCGCGGCTGTGTCGTCTCTCGCGTTCTACGAAATAGTTCCCAGTCTACTAATTTGATCTGTCGTTCCTTGGGTATATTCCGCCCTTCTCTGACGTGTAACTCCAATATGCGGTGGTCACTACCCAAATCTTCCAGTGTATTGTGCCACGTCGCCTTTTCAATATTCTTGGTAAAGGTTAGGTCTGGGGTTGTGTCCCTGTTTAGCGCCGTGCCTACTCTGGTTGGAGTGGCGGGGTCTGTGACGAGCGTGAGGCCTAATTCTTGCGAGTCGTTCCATAAGTCCCTTCCTTTTGCTCTGGTATATAGGTATCCCCACGTGATGTGTGGGGCATTAAAGTCTCCTCCTCTAACTACCGGATTTTCTCCAGCAAGTCTGAGTGTTTTCTGGAATAGGTTCTTGAATTTGTGTTTATGTAGCATGGGGTTGCTATAAATGTTGAGAATAAATAAGCTACGTCCTGTCTTTTTTTGTGGGATGAGTTCCAATAGAATATTGTCAATGTGCGTTATGCCTGTGTTGTGCTGCACGCAAGTTACGTTTCTTTTTACCAGCGTAGTTAATGCCCTGGTGTCCCCTTCGGCATAGCCAAAAGATCTGTATCCTGCTAGCTTTGCAATCCCGTGTGTTTCCTGCAGAATTATGACGTCCGGTGTATCCTTGTCTTTCAAATACTGCTGCAAAACTGACTTTTTGTTTTCGTAACTTCTACAATTCCACTGCCATATTCTGAACCCTTTTTTAGCGCGTCTCATTTCGGGTGCGACCATGGGAGGGAGACGGGAGGTTGGAGAGAAGATGATCTTATATAATTATGTGGTTGTGAAGTGGGTAAGGATTGTGGTGCTTCTGACGCAACGGAGGGGAGTCCATTACCTGGTGACTGGTTTGCCTCTAGGATGTCAAATCTACTCATAATTGCTGCTATTGCCTTAGCCATTTGATTCATCATTTCGTCCCGTTTTTCATTTGACTTTTGTATTTCTACTAGGGTCTTTTGAATATCGGTTAATGCTTTATCTAGCACTGCGTTATCTTGTTCATCACTGATGGCTTTGGCCTTGCGTTTGAGTGGAGGGGGGTCATCCCCTTCGTCCATCTTATTGTCCGGGATTTCAGATGGCTCTTTCGTGCTCGCGTGTAGAGCGGGAGTTACCTGATTTATTTGGTTTTTTCCTTGCTTGAGAATTTTGATTTCATCGCTCATACGTGCTAGCAAAATCCTCAACTGCGCGTTCTCGTGTTTTAGTTGCTTGATCTCGTTATTAATGGCAGTCTCCCCGACAGCCCCCGGGCGCACGCCATCGACCACGTCTGCCCAGCTCACCGTGTTAGTCTGGTTTGCTGAAGAGGATGGCCTAGTTCTGGACCTGGATCTGGATCATGTCCCCGGTGTCCTGGAGCCGGACCGGGATAAGGATCTGGTGGTGGATGGAGACCTTGTTCTCGATCTGGAGCGTCGTTCCCTGGTGTTTAGGAGGCCAGGCGTTCCGCGAGACTCTGCTCTGTCTTCTCTTGAGATAGCGTCTTCATGTTCTTCTTGTCGTTGTCGTTGCAGTCTGTGCCATTGTCTCTGTTTAACGATGAAGGGCTTTTTGAATTTGGCTTTGCACGTCTTGCCTGCGGTCGGATGGTCCTCGCTGCATAAGTGACATTTAAGTTGGCACCTGTGGTGTTTATCTGGGTTTGAAGTTCCACATCCCGCACAAATCTTGTTGTCAGGGTTGGGACATACATCTCCTCTGTGTCCAAGTCTGTTGCATTGGTGACAGAAATCCACTTGTTTCCTGTACAGGGAGCAAGGGAGTAGCGCTGCCCTGTATCGAACGTACGTGGGCACTTTGTGTCCTTCAAAGAGCACAATCACTGTGGCAGTATTACTGAGTCTCTTTGCTGCTATCGCCATTGGGTTTTTACTCGTAACCACCGCTGCTGTGATGTCTCTTGGGCCCTCGTCGAGTGGGATTCCTCTGATGACTCCTTTGGCCGTCATGTCAGGCGCTGTCTCGTAAGCATTGGTCTCGTAAAACGTGTCTTGAATCTTGATACGTGCTACTTCCTGATATTTGTTTGCACGCTCTTGATCCGATGTACTGACGATGAGGATATTTTGATAATTGTTGGGGCAGACAATGTCCTCCTCCCTTTCGTCTCGAGGAATGCCTGCCGCATCTTGTACCGCAGCTGTGAGGGGAACTATACCGTGCTCGGATATTTTGAGTCCTCCACGCGGTCTGATCACAATCTTGCAATCCCCTCTTGGCAAATGTGGCATTCTGCTTGCCTTGCGTATGTGCTCTAGCCTGCCTTTCCATGGGTTATTGTTGCGCTTGTCGAGCCGCGTCGGCGACAAGGTGCTCTCGCGATGTTGGGAGGTTCGCCGGTCTGATCTTCTGTGTCTGACCTCCTTCCATCCCTTGCTTGTATCCATTTCTTCCTGGTATCCTGCGCCCCTCTACGGTGACTTCCATCATTGAGAAAATGATCGGCAATTGTTGAGGAAGCCGACTCCGGCGCGTGGCCTCGCGGCTCTCCCGCCACAAGGTCCGGCCAAAATATTGTCGTAGAGGCTTGAAAAATGGGAATCGCACCTGGTTTTTGGTATCCACTTGTTCCTGGGAACGAGCTGAGTCCGTTGGCGTGCAATAGCGGGTGGCTTTTTGGCGATTTGCGCTACAAGAACATTCGTGGAATACGGAGCCGACGTGATGTACATCCGCTCCCTCCGGCTTCTTCTTCACCTTTTAACTTTTAACTCAGTACATATTGTGGCTTTGTACAATATTCTACAGTACACGTTGTAGCTTTTAACTCAGTACATATTGTGGTTGTAAACACTACAATTATTAGGGACACATTTCACATGCACAATAGGACCATCCATATTATCTATACTTATCTAGAGCAGTCACGTGCTATGGCGCATATTCGGCATTTTTAAGGCAATTTATCTATAATGATCTTTTTGCCGACCACGTTTCCTAATGCAATAGTCAACTCTACAAGTTGACGCACAAGTCAACTAAATCTGATTAAGCTATTAACAATCCGAAGATGATGCTTTTTAGATTTATTCACCATGAAGATGCTTTATTTCATGGCAATATAAAGCATACAAATGCCTAAATACAGGCGCAGTGATCATTGCGACTGCATCCCATAAAGCGTGTAAAAATTAAAACAAATAAGAAACACATATGTACTAAAAGTTGATCGCACGAAACAAATAATCGTAGAGAGAACACAAAGGCAAGTAAGAAAAATGCATTAATCAGAAGGCGTTTCCTTGTGAAAAAGATAATTCAGGAACCTTTTTTTTTCACGCGAGGTTATTATGCGGTAAGGTACTGTTTATTTACTGCACCATCAGGCGCTTCTTGCTAAATGAGGCCTGATCAGTGATATCACAAATTTCTTTAGGTACGCTGTTGTATTTCTTTACTGCAACAAAAGAAACTATCATCGGAAAAAAGCAGTGCGCAGAAATAGAGGTTCGAATTTGTACTACGCTCTAAATGAGGAACAATCCGACTGAGTGGTTCTTCATAACTACTTGAGGTGTAATTGATAAAAAGTGGCAAGGCCACAATCTTTTCATCTCTTTTCTAATGCAATATACTAGTGCTTGTCTACGCGATTTATGCAAATGCCGCTTGAGTAGACAAGTTAGCCTCTCCGGGGGCACGCTTTGCGTGGGCGAATACAGTCAGAAAGGGTATAAATTACCAAAAGTTCGATAGGGAAAACAGGGGAAATGCGGGAGATGGAAATTCAAGACGATGAGCAAAACGAGAACAAGACGAAAGCAGGAGCCAACGTTTCAACAAGTGGACTTGCCTTTTTCAAGGCGGCATATGCATTTTGACATTTACATGTGTCCTTGAAAAAGACAAGTTCCCTTGTCGAAACGTTGACTCCTTCTTTCGTCTTGTTCTCGTTTTGCTCATCGTCAACAGTTAAATAGGTAACTTACGGTGCGCGTTTGTACTAAAAGATCATTGGTATCATTTGCTTGTTATCTTGTTATCTTGTTGTTATCTTGTTAGATTATTCATGCTTATGCCTAATATAGCAAGGCTGCGCCGGGAATGACTAAGCGCAAGGACGTGCCGCGGAGTAGTGCAGCCTGTGACGCATTACGCGCCAGCCTGAAAGCAGGGCGCAGCTTATAGCAAACGCACTGTCACTCTAGCCTGGGGCGAAGATGAATTGATAACGCGACGAGCGGTGTCCCTCCGGGGCCCGCTTTTACCCTGAGGTTTCCGACTCAGATTGCTAAATGAGGCATATCTTAAGGATGCACATTTCGAAGCAGGCGCTTTGTAAGAAATCGTTGAAACAAAATGAAGCGACCTTTAAGATACGACTGCTTTCCTAATGTAAGTCTGGGCACTAATTTCAATTACTAAGAGGATAAATATTAAATTGCCGTTCATTGTACGCTTTCATACAGTAATTTAGCTTGCGGGGTTCGTCCTCCACGGAGCATAATCATACGTGCAAGTTGTATTTGCTTGACTCGCACAGTCCTTTAAATAATATTACGGAAAGATTAATTTTGAGGGCAACGTACGTGTAACGCCTTGTTAATTATTTTCCATGCGTATTGTAATGAGAAGTTGTAAAGTGCCACGTTGTACGCCCAATACGCTCTGTCACGATGAGATGCGAACAAGACGTGCAATCGTGCTTTAAAAAATCTTCCAGGGTGCCCAGTGTTCGCGAGACTGACTGTCGGTTCATTCCGCCTATCGGGATAAATGTCGAGGGTGTTTCTAAGCTTGGACGCTTCGCAAAGCTTTTAGTTTCTAAGTATTCTTTGCCATTGGCTGTTAATGTTTCCGACATCAGGATTGGATGGAATTTGGTCTTATGAAGAATTCTAGGACAAGATTTTTTGTGAATACAAAAAATAACTTTTACGCTAGAAGTGCTTGCGATAGTAAGTGCAAGCCAGGTAATCCAGATGATGAACTTATAATTAACTAAAGAAACCGGCCAATGGCAAATTGCACGTACGATTAAAAAACATTGTGAACTTCTCCCCAGGCGCTGAATTGATTTCTATTGAATATCTGCGAGTTGATTCGTAAGCAGATTGCCTCATTACCAGAGATATGTAGCCTTGAATTCGACGAAAAGCGTTGTAGCAGCAAATGTGGCACCCTGGAATAATGAAGCGTTGGGTCATGCGCTCCGCGCATCGTTAGCGGTATAGTTATATATGCCTCGTTCGCCCAACTTTCATGTATTACAAACCTGCTGCGATCGGCTTAGTGTAAGTGGTATACCTAAGCAAACAGGCTTTGGCGCATACTGAAGAAGAAGTATTTTAATGACTGGAAAATGTAGAGAGGCCGGCCGGATAATGGAGCATCTGGCCTGCTACTATACGTAAGGGAAGGGGAAGAGGGGAAGAAAAAGTGTCACAATGGGGGATGATAATGGGAGGAACGAGGTGAAGGACACATTACACAATTGGTATCCCAGGCGTGAGTCCAGGCTCGTGTCACCTAGGAAACGTGAAAGAGCACGCATTGTCTCTATCGTCTGCCAACTATGTGGCCATGCGCCTAGCAAGAGGTCCTCCGACAGTGGTCCATTGTGTAAATGTCTAAAGGTATCTGCCATTCTCAGTCTTTTGCGCACATACTCAAGGCACACCACGAGCACATGTTCTATAGTCTCTACAGCGCCACACACTGAACAGTCCGGGGAGTCTGTCCGTCCAATAATGTGCAAATATTTGCGCGTGAAGGCGACGCCTAATCGCAGTCTGTGTATCAGGCATGTATGAGGGCGTGGAATTCCACGCAGAATAGGAAATTTCATATCGGGATCCAGCCTTTTAAGGCGGACGTGACGAGCGTCTGGCTGGGCCCAGTATCTTCTCGTCGCACTCGTCATTAATTCCGATAGGAGGCATGTGATGTCCGACCTGGAGAATGGCACTATAGTTCGCAGGCCATTGCTGAGGGCGCGCCTTGCTGCAGCGTCGGCCATCTCATTACCGTTGAGCCCACAGTGTCCCGGGATCCATTGGAACACTATGCGGTGGTGTTTTTCTTAAGCGCATGAAAGTAGTTCGGTGATCTGCAGTGCCAGAACCTGATATGCGGTGTGGCGCAGGAAGCATCCCAAAATTTGCAGCGCGGGTTTTGAGTCCGTGAAAATGCACCACTCTTGAGGTCTTTCCCCGTAGATGTGGCGAATCGCTTCCCGAATAGCCGCAAGCTCTGCAGCGGTTGATGTAGAATTATGGTCTAGTATGAAACCTCGAGTCATCTGTTGGGCTGGTATCACCACAGCTGCTGTTGATGCCTTTGGTGACGCGGAGCCGTCTGTGTAAACATGAACATATGTCTGGTATTCTGACCAGATGTACGCGAGAGCAAGTTGTTGTAGTCCACTGACGGGAACCAATGATTTCTTTAGTTGGCGCATACTGAAAGCACTCCAACTAGACTGGAGAAGCTTAATCCCATGAAGGTCTACCATGTTAGACATGAAGATATTCTCATTTCAAATTTTGTTGGGTATCAGTCATAACGCACGCTGTTTTCATAAAATAACCAAAGGCCTTATTTAGAAACCCTTTCTTTCTTAATTGTACTTTGCCATTGGCTGGTGTACTTCGCTAATATGTCCAGCATCAGTATTAACTTTTTGCTCTTACGAATAATTTTAGCGTAAGAGCTTTTTGGGAATATCAGCCCAGATATACAGTTGTTCAGAATGCTATCCGATACAGTGCTCCTTAATCCAGCAGTAATTGAAAGTCGGAACATGGGGTAATGCCTTTTGATTTCTCTGAGATATCCTTCAGTGCTTTAAAGTGTCCCTAAACTGTGACTGATAATTTTACAAATCGCGTACTCTTCTCCGGGCTTTTCTGATGCCTTGTGCGCACGTCGTGACGACGAAAGTGTCATGGAGATTACGTCACCAGGGTAAAAGCTGTTGATTAGCCCATATACGAGGGACGTGATTTCTGGTGCGTCAGCTAGCACGCCTTTGCAATGCAGTCACAGGCCCGTTCTTTCTCCTCGTTGTTACTTGCCCGCAGCGAGAAGTAATCTGATTTTGCCTTGCGTAGCGTGTTTGCACTGCGTGTAGGGTGTAGAAAGGCTGTAGACGTAGAGTGTAACGGAGTGTAGACGAAAGGCTCGGAGTTTTGATAGGCGGCAGTTTATGTTGAGGTGGTGAAGGCTGATGGTGAGAAAGTGATGGTGAAGGTGACGGGGAGAAGGACATAAGTGACCATTTGCCTGTTTTCTGTTTTATTCCTATTAGACTACACAAACGTAAATTGCCCGTGGCAACATATAAGTCTAGAGACATTAGTGAAGAGTCCTTGGATAAATTCAAATCACTGATTGACGACGCTTCTTGGGGTACCATATATGAGATAACCGATGTAAACAAAACATGCGAAGCTTTCCTTCAAAAATTGATTGGCTGCTATGATGAAGCCTTCCCGTTGAGAGAAAGTAAAACTAAATGCAAAATTAAGAAAACCATGGATAATTAAATCTTTGTATGAGGAAATTCAAAACAGAAATGAAATGCACCATAGGTTTATTGAAACTAAAGATCCTGATCTTTTTTTTTTCAGTATACAAAAAATATAGGAACAAACTAAATAAAGAAATGAAAACTGCAAAATCAATTTACTATGTTGAGTGCTTTACACTGATAAGCAATGACGCCAAGAAAACGTGGCGGCAGGTAAATAATTTATTGAATAGGAAAGCTCAATCTGACCTTTCAGAGATAACTACATCCGATGGAATATTGACTGGTTCTGATTCACAGCAATGAATGCATCTTTTGTTAATGTTAGCACTGTGGAGTACAGTGATGCAATCTCGTCTATGACGTACTGCCAAATCTGATAAACCCACTATCAAACTCTGTTACTTTCTATTCTGCGACTACCGTTGAAGTCGCTAGTTTAATTAGACACCTAAAAGACAATGCATCAGCAGGGCATGACGACATCAAGGCATCTCCCCTGTAACATGTATCGATGTCGATATGTGACGTCTTGACGTTCATTAGTAACCTCATGCTTACAACCGGCGCGTTTCCCAATCGTTTAAAAGTAGCTCCTGTGTGCAGTGTATAACGGTGGTAACAGAAATGAAATCGCAAATTATCGTCCTATCTCTATACTTCCAATATTATCTAAAATGTTTGAGGGAGTAATAAACTTTAGGCTAGAAAACTTCTTTAGTAAATGTAACGTTATAACTAGCTGGCAATATGGATTTGTGAAGCGAAGATCCACTGAACAAGCATTGTTGTCCATTAAAGAGAAAATAATTGATAGTATTGAACGTCGGAAATATACTCTTGGTTTATTTTTTTACTTTCGAAAAGCCTTTGACTGTGTCCAACAAGATATTTTATTGTATAAATAAGCAGATTATGGAGTTCGTGGTATACCGTTGGACTTATTAAGAAGTTATTTGTGCAACAGGCTTCAGTTCAACAACTTCATCAGGCTCCCATGGTTATACAGCAAGGTGTTCCCCAGGGATCAATTTTAGGGCCATTATTATTCATAGTGTGTGATAATGATATAACTAATATTCCTGACTTACCCGATCTGGTCATGTACGCTGATGACGCCAATGCCTTTTTCCCTGAGTGTTCTTTAACTAAATTAGAAATAAGGGTCAATGGTTATTTAAATAGATTGGGAAATTGGGTGATGGCAAATAAGCTAAGTATGAATCTTACTAAAACTACACATATTTCGGCCAATCAATACTACTGAAGTAGTATAATTATTAAATATAAGAACAGTATCATAAACCAAGCTGCCAATCACAAGTTTCTAGGTGTTTGGTTTAATGAAAACCTTTCTTGGAATGTTCATGTTTTTAATTTAGTAAAAGATTTGAGTAAAACTATATGATGTCTTGATAAAGTTACTAATTTAATACCCACATCACTCAAAATTTCTATGTACTATGCTCTTTTTTATTCCAAAATATCATTTTATTCTTGTGTGCGGAGCCACTTCATCTGGAATCTGAAATAGGTTACATGTTCTGCAGAAAAAAAAGCTCATAGAGCCATTGAAGGCTAATATGACAGACCGCGGGATATGCCTACAGAACCCTTATTCAGGACATATACAATCGTACCTGCACATCAAATTTATTACTATCGTCTACTGCAATATAATCGACAAAACAAACTTTACGCAACTCTACCTGACAGGCCTGCCGTAACTTACCATCTGAGAACATGTAGAAAATTAGTACCTATCACTCGGACTAACTACGGGAAACATAAACTAATATTTCAGATACAATTTGTAATCAATCAAACTTCACTGATGTGGAATTCTCAACTTCAGGAAAGTTGTTTAAAATAATTAATTCATTCATTCACAAAACTTTATTAGTGTCCTGAAGCCCTGTCTTTTCAGACCGAGGCGGGCTGCGTCCACGTCGGCACCGCCAAGCCGAGCCTTATGGCGTCATCGTGGACCCTCTGGACAGCCCGTAGTTGATCTTGATATGAAGAGCTTGATATCATCTTGTGCCAGTAAAGCCATTTTTCTTCGAGGTCGGCGAGAGTCGCGGGACAACCCGCCAGCATGTGTCTGATGTCAATTATGCCATCGCACACGTTACAATCTTTCCTAATTTCTCTTTCGGGGTGAATTTTATTTATGAAATACGGAGTGGGGTACGTCCCGGTTTGCAGTAAACGTAGCGTGACTGCCTGAGCCCTGTTCAATTTTATGTGTGGCAGTTGGAATTGCCAACGCCCCAAGTAGTAATATTTAGTGATGCCGTTGTAAGTTAGTAAGTGATCTTTATGCTCCCCGGAATGGTAGTTGGCATCGGTTCGGTTCTGACCGGCATGGCAAGCAAGTCCTTGTGCCAGGTCGTTCGTCACCTTGTTGAGGTTGGGCCGAGTCTCGTCCACTTGTCCCATATGTGTAGGAAACCATCGGATTTCAGTTTTGATAGTTTCGACCTTGTCGATAATTTTAGCCGCAGTGCCAGCTACATAGCCTTTGTCAAAGCTCTTAATTGCTGCATTGGAATCGCTATAGATGAAAGACCATTTACGCATCCTGACGGCTAGAGAAATCGCGGCTTGCTCCACCACCGTGGAATCCTTAGTGAAGATGGTGACGGCGTCCCGTACCTCGCCCCGGCTGTCGACCACCACGGCGGTGTAGGCCTCTTTGCCTTTGACCCAGGCAGCGTCTACAAGGGCCGCCTGTTGTCCTAGCTGTTCAATTTCTTTCAACAAAGCGTTCGCTCTCGCTTTTCTCCTGCTTACATTGTGTTCCGGGTGAATAATTCTCGGGAGGGGGGTGGTTCTGATCGCGGCTCTAAGGTTCGCGCTCAATTCTACCTCGGATTCCTTCGGCTTCATCGATCTATTGGGGTCTGTCCCTATCGCTTTGAGTATAAGCCTGCCCGCTCGCATTTTTGTCAGTCTTTCCTGCTGCGCCAGCTGTTGCGCTTCCGCCATCTCTACTATCGTACTGTGCACGCCTAGGTTCATGAGCTTCACGTTCGAGGTACTGATGGGTATACCTAGGGTAGCCTTGACTAACTTTCTAATCATAGTGTTGAGCTTGTTCAGCTCTGCCTGCGACCATGTAAATAGACCTGCCACGTAGGTGAAGTGACAGAGAGCGAAGGCGTGCACTAGCCTTAGAGCGCTGTCCTCACCCAGGCCTCTGTGTCTGTTGCTGATTATCCTTAGTAACCTGATGACTTGGTCCGTCTTGTTTGAAATGTGTTTAATGGCATTGAGGTTGGTACCTCCCGCTGCTATGTGGAAGCCTAAAACTCTAATCTTTTCCACCTGCTTGATCGCGGATCCGTCGTGACAGCGTAAGATAATCTTGGGTACCTCCCCGGGGACGTAGCCCCTGGGTCTTCGACCCCTGCGCCGATGTTTTAGGACCAAAAGCTCCGACTTTGCCGCCGAACAGTTGAGTCCCATCTCGCCTAGCGTGCTTTCCACGGCGTGTATGCTCTCCTGCAGTCTGGTCTCCGTTTGGCCTACGTTACCGTTGGCGCTCCATATGGTTATGTCATCGGCGTATATTGCAAAGTGTATACCTTCTATACTCTCCACTTTCCTCGCGACTCTGGTCATTGCTAGATTAAATAACATGGGCGAAAGTACGGCCCCTTCCGGGGTGCTCCTGTTTCCCAAGTTCATCACCTTCGATTTTAGTTCTCCTAGCGTGAGGCTCGCTTGCCTACCGCCCAGAAACGCCTTGACTACGCTGAATAGCCTCTCGCCCAACCCCAGCTCGGACAGGACCTCGAGGATGGCCTTGTGCTCTATGCGATCAAAAGCTTTTTCGACGTCTAGTCCCGGAATCGCTCTCGCGTGCACCGGGCTAACATGTATGAGCTTGTGTTTGATCAGGAGCATGGCGTCCTGAGTCGATAGACCGGGGCGGAAACCGATCACGTTATACGGGAGTATGTCATTTTGCTCGACGTATCTAGTGAGTCTGTTAAGAATAACGTGTTCCATAGCTTTACCTATGCAAGATGTAAGCGAGATTGGACGTAGGTTATCCAGATGGAGCGGTTTACCCGGTTTTGGTATGAGGATGGTGTTGGCCATCTTCCATTCCTCCGGATAGTCTCCCTTTCTCCACAACTCGGTGAAATGATGCGTTAAGAAAGTGATAGACTCATCGTCTAGATTCATTAAGAGTTTATTGGTAATACCGTCGGGTCCGGCTGCCGATATACTAGAGAAACCATGGAGGGCGGCCCGTACCTCACCCTCGGTGAAATCGCGGTCCATTTCCTCGCACGGTCCTCCTATGTACTCCACGCGTTTTTCGCTATCGCCCGGTTGTTTGAGCGGGAGATATTTGTCCGCGAGCTGTCTCATGACTACCTCCTGAGTCGTGTAGTGGCTGACTTGATGTACTAGTTTTGTAATTGCCGTTCTCTTTTGTACTTGCCGTTAGTGTCGCTCTCGTTCAATAGATGTTTGAGGATGTTCCAACTGCCTCCATGTTTGATTCTGCCGTCTGCCAAGTGGCAAACTTCGTCCCACTGCTGTTTCACGAGCGTTCTCGAGTGCTCCTCGATCTGTCTGTTTAGCAACGCTATCTTTTTCCTGAGCTTTCGGTTCAGTCTTTGCATTTTTCATCTTTGCAGGATGGATTGTTTGGCCTCGATCAGATGCGCGAGCCTACTGTCTATGTTCTCTATGTTTTCTTCGGTCTTAATTTTTTTAGTGGCCTCCCTGAGGTCCTCTTCGAGCTGGTTGATCCAGGTCTGGAAGGATTGTCTGCCCGCTTCTAACGGTTCAGATTCTAGTCTCTTCGTTCCAACTTTCCTAAAAAGGCCCCAGTCCGTGCACCGAAAGGTTCTAGTCTCTTGTTTCGGCATACCTATACCTATGTGTGTGATATAGTGGTCGCTGCCTAGATCGGTGCCCGAGTTTTCCCAACTAGCTTGTTTCGAGTTGTTGACAAAAGTTAGGTCGGGTGTAGAGTCCCTGCACGTGTACGTGCCACAGCGGGTGGGGAAAGCCGGATCGGTGATCAGGCACAGTCCCAGGTCCGTGGCAAGGTCCCATAACCCCTCACCTTTCTTTGTATTCCAAGCGTATCCCCACGCTTGGTAGGGGGCATTAACGTCCCCTCCGATGATGAGCGGGAGCTCTTTGCGACTGCGAGTGCCTTGTTGAAAAGTGCACTAAAGCTTTGTTTCTTGTAGGTGGGACTGCTATAAATGTTTAGGCAGAAGATACTCTGCGCCCTGCCCTTGTGCCTTTTGAGTACGACTTCTACTAGGATATACTCGATTTTACTCAATCCGAGATGGATATCGTGTTCGATAAAGGGTAGCTTTTAAAGGGTAGATAATGGGTTAATTTCGCTGTTACCCGCGATCGATCTCTTTGGAGCGCCCCCTGAAGTTCCGGAGACCGATCTTACGCTTTCTGATTCTGACAGCAAGAATTCGTCGTCGCATCTCGCTTCGAGTTTCTTGAACCGCTGTTCGGCCGTTTGTTTAAAATAATATCAAGCAATATTTGAATTATTGCCCTATATAGTTGTACTCGCTGTAGTTATTGTAAAGGATGTAGGAGAAGAGAGAGAGGGAGAGAGAGCGAGTGTGTGTGTGTGTGTGTGCGTGTGTGTGATTTTTTCTATGTATATTCAGTTATTGTAGTGATGCCACGTCATAGTTGTTTTCTATGTACATAACCAATGCATTTTCTGTTATTTTATATACAGTTGTGTTTGACTTACACGCATATTTTCTTCTTATAATGCACTGGATGGTGTGTGCTGCTATCTGTAACAGGGAGCCAAGGCCCAGTCAGGCTTACCGCTTTTTGCCTTGGCTGTTTTGCATGTTTGAAAGAAATAAACATCAACTCAAATCAAATCAAATTAATCGTGATGGTTGATGAAGGTTGACGATGAGGAGAAAAGTGCACCAACATAACGTTTGGTACAGACGTAATATCCCTGCGTCCGGTTTTGTTTCGACACTTGATGCTATATATGATCTCCAACATGTTACTCGTAGGACACCAACAATAAAAAGTAGCTGTGGATTCCAGACTTTCGAAGTCACTCTAATATGATTCCTAATAAAACTGAAAAATTGAGAAACCGAAAAATTAATGGATGAGTTCCCGAGTAAGACGTTGTAAAGTTCCAACTTCTTCCTGTAGTTATAATTCAGTTTATGCTGTATTGCTGATCTATTATTCAAAAAAGGTTATCATTTCGGATCATTCATGTGCCACAGGTAGATTTATCATTGTGTTTGTTACAACGTTGCAGCAGGCGCCTTCATGCCAATGTGGCCAAATGCACTGTTTGTCACCTTAAGTGCGGGCCTCGTCAGGCAGTGATCCGTTAGCCTAGCCCCTGAAGAGATGACGTATGCTGCATACAATGTTGCGTGCAAGGTGAAACTCACTAAATTCAAGATTCAAAACTCAGAATAATGCGGCTAAAGGGAGAGAGCTCCTAAGGGAATGGTATACCGAAGTTGAGAGAGAAACTGCTCGCTCGAATTTGACCTCAGAGTGGTTTAAGGACCCTTTAACAGCTGTTCGTGTATTATGCATTATTCAGGCATCTTTGACTGGACTCTTCAGATGTTCCACGGGCACTTAAGATGTGATGTAAGGCGTGCAAACAGAAATCACTGCAAGGAGAAAACGACTCTAATATGTCAAATAATAGAGAAAGAGAAACGGGATAGGAAAGACAGGCAGGTTAACCGGATGAGATTCTGGTTTGCTACCCTGCACTGGGGGAAGGGTAGGGGGAAATAAAAGATGGGAAAACAGCAGAGAGAAGAGATAAAGAAAAAAATAAGGAACGTCGTGAACGTTCAGGCGAATTAGTCTCTACAATAGGCCACTCAAAAGAAAAAATTTCAAGAGGGCCTTCACTGTCTTGTGGTGTGACGACTGTATAGGTCGTCGTTCTAAGACTGTCTGCTCCGAAAGCGGCCGGTCGTCAAGACGCGCCAGCGCGGTCGCGAGTGACTGCCTGTGTCTGCTGTATCGGGCACAATGACAAAGAACGTGTTCGATAGATTCCTCGTCGCCGCAATGGTCACATGCAGCACAATCCTACCATCCGATTTGGAAAGCAAACGACTTCGTAAATGCAACGCCAAGTCACAATCGGTAAAGTACAGTTGTCTCGGGTCGCGATTGTCCAGGTGGAGCCTGAATTGCAGACAGGGATCCAGTTGGTGTTGACGTATGGACTGGAAAATAGATGTGTTCCACAACGATTGTAAGGCATCATATGCAAGCACTCGAAGTTGCGCTACTGCATCTCTTCTTAACAACGGGATTGGCTCCTGCACGCCGTCTTCATGAAAAAATCGAGCAGCTTCATCGGCCTGTTTATTACCCATTATGCCACAGTGGCTTGGGAGCCACTGAAATGTGACGTCGTGTCCTTGCTCGACGAGGCGATGAAGGAGCTTTCGAATTTTCAGCACTAATTGTTCGTAGGGCCCACGGCGTAAGGCGGAAAGCAAGCACTGTAGAGCTTTAGAGTCGCTGAAAATGCTCCACTTTTGAGGTGGTTCCTCTCGAATTCTGCGTAATGCGCTGCGAAGAGCAGCAAGATTCACGGCTGTCAGTGTAGTCTGATGCAATGGTGATTGAGGCGAAGTAGTGAAGAGGTGAAGAGGGGCGCGAGCAAGGTGCCTCAAGCGAGCTCTGAGCGCTTCCGTAGCAATGTGAATCTTGGCCGGGTACTCATGCGCAACTGCAATGATTTCGGATGTTGAGGTACATCGTGACAGCCCTAGGCAAGCCCTAAGCGCCTGGGCCTGAGCACTTTCGCGTGTACGGATGTTAGGTCTGCAGGTATTGGTCAGCACTGCCAAGCTGTACCTCAGATGCCCGAAAAACAATGTCCTGTATAGTTGCATCATCATGTTTACTTGCGTACCCCAGGCGTTTCCTCCAAGAAATTTGAAAAGATGAGAGATAGCTGCCAAGCGCTTCTTTAAGTAGGCCACATGGGCACTCTAACAGAGGTCACTGTCCATGATTACCCCTAGAAACCTGTGCGTCCTTATATAAGAGATAATTTGTCCATCGATTGATATGCCGTACGAAGTCATTGGCTTCCCGCTAAATGCCACCAATGCACATTTATCTGAAGAAATCCTGAGGCTTTGTTCCATAGTTACACCGATAACAACGTTGCAGATTTTTACATCCTCGCGCGCACTTGAGGACGCGTCACAGCAGGTGCCCAGACGCAGATGTCATCGGCATAGATTGTGAACTTCACCGTATTTGGTAGACATTCTACGAGACACACAAGCACAAGGTGGGAAGAGTGTAGAGCTCAACACACCACCCTGTGGTACTCCACGGTGTGTATAATATACAGAATTTGGGCCGTCTTTGCCGTTCACAAAGAGAAACCGCCCGTGTAAATAACTACATGTCCAATAATAGAGTCGACAGCCGAGGCCAATCATTTCCAGAGCCGCAAATATAGCCTCATGCAGACCATTGTCATATACTCCTTTGATGTCGAGGAACATGACGACAGATAATCGCTTACACGCCTTGTGATGTTGAACGGACGCAACCAAATCAATGACGTTGTCAATGGAGCATCGGTGACGTCGAAATCCAGCCATTTCTTCTGGACAAACTTCATTGCGTTCAAGGTACCATTCATGTCTGGCGAGGATCATTTGTTTCATCACCTTCCTAATGCAACTATCCAGCGCGATTGGGTGGTAAGAAGTAACCTCTAGAGGATACTTGTCAGGTTTGAGGAGCAGTACCAAGCGACTGGTATTGGATTCTTGAGGAACGTCCCTAGCCTGCCAGGATTCATTGAAGAAGTGCAGCAATGCACGTCGCGCCGGTTCACCAATGTGGCACAATATACGGTAAGATATACCATCCGGGCCAGGTGATGATTACTGATTACATGAGGCAAGTGCTGCGTCGAACACTTGAGTGGTGAATGGAAGATCCATGCTTGAATTCCGTGTACCTCGAACGTAGTTGAACGTAAGGGAACTTGTGCCCGTTGACTGGCCTGCAATCATAGCACAGAAATCTTCCGCTATGTTGAGTTATTGTCGGAGTTGGAAGAGCGCTAGGGCCCTGAATGGGATGCATAATTCCATAACAGAACGTGGGCCTCTCACAGTCCTCCATACTTGAGGCAATGGTTTACGGAGGTCAAGGGACCCAATATTTTCTCCATCGCTCGGATTTCAGTTTATCCATGCGACGTTGTATCTTCTTTTGAGTGCGACGGGCTGTCTTTAGACCGTGAGTGGACTTCGTGCGTCGGTATCTTCGTTAGGCGCAACGACGAATCTTTCGAAGTCACTCCAGCTCCAGGTCGAATTACGAGTTCTTCGATGAGCACGTGAACGTGTGCATAGCAGTCTGAGCCGCTTATTTAATAGCTTCTTGCAGTCCAGAAGAGAGACTTTCTGACATACATCCTCCAAACAATTCCGTCGATTTTAAGGTAAGTGGGGATGTGATCGCTCCCCCCCCTCATGTGTCTCAATGTCCAAAAAACCACTTAACGCGCGTGGAAAAGCGGCGTGATACAAAGGTCAAGTCCAGGCAGCTGCTGTGCCCTGTACCCCGTAGAAATGTAGGACTAGCGTCATTCAGTAGCAAGAGGTCAGGATTAGAGACAAATGAAGCAAGTCTTCGTCCTGATGCGTTAACTCTTAAGCTTCCCCAAATGGTGTGATGGGCGTTAAAGTCCCGTGTGGTAGTCCAAGGACCAGGATATGCTTTTATTATGTCTTCTAGCTTTTTTATGTGAAACGGGCGTCATGGAGGTAGGTAAGCACCTACGAGTGTAAAGGCGAGCTTTCCATTTTTCACTGTTAGGCAGACATACTGATTGTCGTCATGAGTTTGAACAGGCAGGACGACATAAGTAAGCTCACGGCGAATGAAGACGACGACCTTGCTACTTCCGTTGTTGCTTGAGGACGTAATTGACTCGCAGCCGGATAATCTGATCGGATGGGATAATTCTGGTTCACAGATAATGATGATTGGAAAACGGTTAACATGCACAAATTGGCGAAAATCAGCAATGCGAGTTTTTATACCTCTGGCGTTCCACTCAATAATCGATGTATCTCGGAGCTCCTTACGAAATGACTGGTGTTTGTTAGCCATAGTTCACTGGAGGGCTGCTAGGACTGGGCTCAGCGAGTCCAACACTTGTAGTTCCCTTCGAGCGGATGGAGTTTCGATGCTGGCCAACATTACTCTGATGGCATTGATTAGGGGCTGCAGCATTGGGATTATTTAGTGGTCTACTGTTGGCATTTCACCAACTGAAGTTTGCTTCGGTGGAAGCATCAGACATGTAGGCTATCTGGAAGGCTAAATAAGCCCAAGGAGCTAGTGCACAAGAAGCTAGGTCGTGTTTGATTCAGCACTGCGTTTGCGCATGTTTGTTCACTTAAAACGTTTGAGTGTCACGCAAAAAGACCCAAATGTTGTAAATTTCAGAAGATAATCAAAAATACGCAATCACAAAAGAACATGACCGTCGAAATTAAGCCAAACTGACGAAATAAATAAATAACAAGGAAATGTTTCCGCAAAGGGCATCGTGATTTGAATGTTCACTTGCGAAGGAAGCAGGAAGGAATGAGGAGAGTTATCAGCAAACAATTAGGCATCAAGGCACGAACATTTTTCCTAATAAGTCTCTTCGGCGTCAGAAGTACAAATCTATTACGACCGTAACGGAAGTAAACTGATAGAATGCTGACTTGTATCCCTATGATAGAAATTTAGATTTGCTTACCTTCGAAGGGAATTAATGTACACAAGAAGTATTCTTCCTCTCGAGATTCATTCGAGTAAGTGAAAGAAAAGCATTACGAGAAATTTACAATGAGGCTGAAATAGGCGCCCGGATGTTGCAATAAAGAAAAACAAAACCCAACTTCTCACGTTCGGCATGCAAACTAATTACGGTGCACACAGTTAAACGCACCAGTGCACCTGTTCATTCCATGACGAATATGCACGCTGTGGTAGAGTTCTTTAATCGCATTTGTTGATAGTCGCATGCCGTGAAACTTGTGTAGCCGAGAGAGGGAGAGAGACAGAAATAGTTTATTGGTACATGGAGGGCTTCACTTTAGCCTATAGCGACAGGATATAGGCTAATATATTTAAATAGGCCATATCAGCTGAAGCATGCTGCCTCAGGTGATATGGCAAAGGATGAAAAGAAGGAAGTGAATGAGCCGAGTTCATTCATGTAGAGCGAAAGAGATCGGTCCTAACGGTGCAGACAGTACGGCTCTCCTGATTTCTTTTTATTACACAAATCGATTCCCTAAAATGGCAGAATGCATTTGTGTGGCTGTAACCCAAAGAACGAAAATAAGATCGCTTCTCGACGAGGCAGGATCTGCGCCTTCTTCCACTTGAAGAAGTTAAAACCGTCCTTCGCGCGCGTAATCCTTTCTGATCTCTCGAGGTATTCAAGCGCAAGATGCAGAAAATGCGTGCGCCGGCACTTTTCCTACGTCGCCTATCATCACTGCAGCTTTAAATATGGCCCCAATCGAACGGTATTACAAAGAACAGCGAATACCGTGTACGCGCCATTAACAAAAACTTGACACCGGGTAAGATCGCGGGGTAACGTTGCAAGCAATTGCACCAGATAGCTAGATAAATAAAAAAAAAACACCAGAGACAGTTCTAAAATTCCTCACGTCGCGAGGAAGTACTTTTTCTGCCTGTCTTAAGAGAAATAGTCACAAATGCTTAGCGGTGTCGCGATTAGAAGTTCACAGTTCGTCCTGATGTTTCGTTGAAGGAAGCACAAAAATATAATAACACATAAAGCGTCTAGGCGTAACATGCGCGTCCTCAAAATTTCACCTGACGATTGGCCATTACATTTTCAAGCTGCATCTAAACCTGGTGACAACAAAGATCAGTGCGTATTCCTCATTTATTCACTACAAGATAGGCAAATCCTAAATTGAAGCGCGGGATTAATCGAAGCCCATTGCGAAATCCGACTTATGCAAAAAACCTGAGTAACAACGGCTATCGACGATACATACCAAGTTATTTTGCTACGGCATTGCTGTTCTAGACGTACGTAGAGAATACTGCCACGTATCTTGTAAGGAGACTGATAACGATTATTAAGGGCAGCAGACTTCTGGAGAAAACGGCGGTGAGACCTAGCTATCGAGTGGGTGGGGTAGCGTGCGCACTTTCTTCTTCTCCTTGCCCGCCTCTTCACTTGCACTGTGCCCACTACTGCAGGTGACACATTCCCCCTTCCTCAGAAAGAGCATCGGATCGATGCTCAAGAAGTGGTGTAACAAAGAGAAAAGTATTAAGCAGAAAAACAAAAATATGATCAAGGCAGATGCTCGCGCATAGAACACAGTAAGAGTTACAGGAAAGACGAACGTAAAGCAGCGGTGAGGCGTGCACGTGCACAGTCTCAAGAAACAGAGAGGTAACCGCACTAGCTGGAAATAAGTGCATAAACATAAAAATGAACAAATGAAGAAGAAAAAATATCACGAAAGCATCACTTATGGTTTCATGCGTACGACATGAACTATACTAGGGCTATAAGTGATGGTTGTCTGTGCCATATTTGCGCCGCACTGTCTGGAATGACTTCGTAGTTCACGCCACTAATGTGGTGCAGCACTTTCTAAGGACCAAAATAGCTGCTCAGCAATTTTTCACACAGGCCACGGTGGCGAACAGGGGCCCACATCCACACTTGGTCTCCGGGACTGTAGCACACGTGGCGGATGTTATAAAGCCGTGCATCTGCGTGTTGCCGCTGACCGGTGTGTAGCCGCGCGAGCTGGCAAGCTTCCTCGGTGCGCTGAGCAAATTTTTTGGCATCAGTAGGTAGGTGCTCGGCGTCTTGACACGGAAGCATAGTGTCCAGAATCGTCTAAACTTCGTGGCCGTAAACGAGGCGAAAGGGCGTGAAGCGCGTTGTTTCTTGTACGGCAGTATTACACGAGAAGGTCACGTAAGACAAGATACGATCTCATGTTTTGTGCTGCACGTCGATGTACATAGAGATCATGTCTGTGATAGACCCGTCTAATCGCTCTATATGTCCATTGGACTGCCGATGGTAAGCAGTCGTCTTTCGATGCCGGTGTTGCTCAGTTAAATATTTTCGTCGATGAGCTGTGCTGTGAACGCCGTTCCTCTGTGGTTACAGTGGACGGGGCACCATGGCGCAATACAATGTCGCACATGAATAACTGCGCTACCTCAAAAGCCCTGGCTCGTGGGAGTGCCTCCGTCTTGGCATAGCGGGTTAAATAGTCAGTAGCCACAATTACCCACTTGTTGCCGTCGGATGGCAGAGGAAAAGGCCCAATAATGTCCAAGCCAACTTGGTCGAATGGCTTATGGGGTGGTTCGATGTGTTGTAATAACCCGGCGGGATTCAGGGACGGTAGCTTTCTCCGCTGACATTCACGGCAGCCTTTAAAATACTCTTTGACGCTTGCTGAAATCCCGGGCCAGTAATACATCTCGCTACTCTGGCAAGCGTTCGCGAGGAGCCTACGTGGCCAGATGTGGGCTCGTCATGGCAAGGGAAAAGAATATCATCGCGCAAGTGTATTGGAACAACCAGCAAGTAGGCTCGGTCATTAGAACGGCCGTTTTTTTTTTTGTACAGCACGTCGTCTCGTAGACAGAAGGACGTATGGCGTAGTATGTTTGTTGGACGGCCCTCTAAGTGGTCGATGATGGGTCGAATCTCAGCATCGTCACACTGCCGTCTCATCAAGTCCGATGTAGTAACGGCGCCCAAGAAACAGTTTTCATCCTCTGACTCTCGACTGACAGATTCGGTGGGTGCACACCACAGTGTGCCGGCGGCTTCGTGGTTGCGGCCAGACCTATAAATGACAGTGACATTAAATTCTGGTCTGCCGCAAGTTCTCCCGTGCCAGTCGTCCTGAAGGATCGCGTGTCTTCGCCAACCAACATAGAGCATGGTCGTCTGCCACCAGTTTGAAGGGACGGCCGTAGAGTGCAAGCAAAACTACGTGATCGCCGACACAACCGCGAGATACTCTTTCTGTGGTAGAGCAGTTCACCTCGGCACGGGAAAGCAAGCGGCTAGCACAAGCTATTACTCTTTCAATGCCGTCTTGACGTTGGACGAGTACTGCGCCAAGAGCGATGTTACTGGTGTCATTATGCACCTCGGTGTCAGCCTCTTCATCGACATGTGCTAACTGCTTGCGTTGTCGTAAGTCAGCGAAGGCCGCGTGTAGCTCATTAGTCCAGGCAAATGGCGTGTCATCACTTGTAAGGCAAGTCAGGGGTTCCACCATCTTGGAGAAATTTTCAATAAAACTGCGGTAATAGACACACAAGCCCAGGAAGCGCCGCACGGCCTTCTTGTCGGCAGGAGGAGGAAAATGTGCTACAGCGGCAAGCTTGTTGGCATCGGGTCGAATTCCTCTGGCGCTTACGACGTGTCAGAGAAACTTGAGCTCCACTTCTCTGGTTTAGGCGTGAGATCAGCCAATGGGAACGCTTCTAGCACATTGCTCAGGCAATTAAGATGTTGCTCAATTGTTGCAGAAAATACAACCACGTCGCCAATATATACAAGAAACGCCTGCAATTTCAGTTCAGGGAGGAGAGTATCCATAATTCGCTGGAGAGTTGCTGGGCCTGAGTACAAGCCGAAAGGGAGCACTCGAAATTCGTGGAGGCCGTCGGGAGGCACAAAAACAGTTTTTTCGTGGTCTCGTTCGCCTACCTCAATCTGCCAGTGTCCAGTTTTCAAATCGAGTGACGAAAAATACTGGGCGCACCGCAGTCTATCTAACGAGTGGTCGATACGTGGCAGTGGGTATACGTCCTTTTTAGTTACGTTGTTCAACTTCCGGTAGTCAGTGCACAAGTGTAGCGTAGTGCTTTCCTTTTTGACAAGAATGACCGGAGACGACCATGAGCTGATGGAAGATTCAATAATGCCGTCTTCAAACTGCTCTTGTATTTGCGTACGAATCGCTTCACGTTCTTTTGCCGACATGCGGTAGGGACGGTGTCGTAGCGGTCGTTGGTCGTCGTATGTGATGATCCTGTACCTTGCAATTGAAGTCTGGCGTACCTTAGACGAACTTGCGAAACATGCCCTGAATTCAAGCAAGAGCTTGTGCAGCGCTGCCTGTTTGTATTTCGATAGCTCTGAATTGATGTAGATGTTGCCTAAAGGCTTGTCAGCAATCCCTACTGTTTCAGGGCCAAAACATTCAGCAATGTCTTCTATTTCTTCGGCAAACGCTATCGAAGTACTGTGGAAAAGGTGTCGATGCGCGTTACTAAAGTAGGTGACAAGTAACTGAGATTGGCCATCACTAAGCTGTAGCACACTCCGAGCCGAACAAACACTTTGCGTCCGTAGATGCGATACGTTACTTTCCGCGACCACTTCACCTTCGCGCATTCCACCATACACCACTTCGACTATGTAACTGGCTCGTAGAGGAAGCGTAACAATTTCGGGGGAAACACGAAGCGTGTCGTCACGTCGTTTGTCATCGTACCCGTATATTGCTTGGTTGGCTGAGAAGGTAACTGCACCTCCGCATAGGTCAATAACAGCGCCGTATTCCTGCAGAAACTCAACTCCGAGACTAACGTCGCCGAATTATTCGCGTAGGACAAGGCAGCTGGCCACGAATGTCAACCCTCGAATCCTAACTCTAGTCGTACAGGTTCACAGTGGAGCAAAGACGGGACCACCAGTTGTCCGAATCTGCGAACCATGCAAAGGTGCAATGATTTCCTTTAGAAGCATCGCCATCTTACCGCTTAAGATGGAATAGTCCGCTCCGGTATCCACTAAAACGCTAACCGCGTAACCGTCGCTCACCACCGGTTTATCGAGCGAAAGCCCGTTATTCCGTTCAGCTGGAGTTGACGTCGGATCGGTGCCCGTCCTTGTTCGCGTCGATCGGAAGCCTTCAGCGCGTAGACTTCCAGCGACCTCGCCCCCAAAGGTCGCTGTAGTTAGTTTTCCCGGCGGGTACTTGGCGATCGTGCGCTCGAATACCACTGAGGAGAGGTGGTGAAAATCGCCTTGGCGATGGCGAGCGCGACTGCCACCCGGTAGGGCGATGGCATGTACTGTTGAGCCAGATAATCTTCAATGTTCCGAGGTCATTGTCCAAGTCGGGGTGGCGGCGAGTGGGCGGAAAAGTCCCGCAACCCGACGCGTCGGTATGGGTAATGGCGGTACAAGTGATCTGCCTCGCCGCAGTAGAAGCACAAAGGATGGCGGTCCAGTGTGTGTCAAACATCCGACTTCTGAGAGAACGTGCATCGATCGTCGCCGTAACGTACCGTCTGCTCCGGCTGAAGCACAACCGGAGGAGCGGCAGGGGGAAACGCTGGAGGCGTCCGTCGTTCTTTGATGTTCTGTACCGGTTGTGCTAGCGGAAGTACAACCGATCGAGCGGCGTGAACCAATAGCGATGATGATGAAGCAGGGTATCTCAAAGCTTTTGCATAGGTCGCAAGGCGTTCTTCAGTCGGTGTAGGTGCGGTTTTAGCAAAAGGAAGGAAAGTGGATCGGAGCACTTGCTGCACTTCATGTTTTACAACACTCGCCAATGAGCTGATTGTAGTTTGTGGCGAGCCGTAAGCCTTCTGTATTTCTTCGTGCACAATGGTGCGAATGTGTTCTCGAAGGTTGTCCTTGTTGATTTGGATGGCCGTGAAAATGTATCTAGTGGCAGTCGCGTCCACTTGTTGCTCGTAGAAGTTCGGTCGATGCTGAAGCATCTCCTCCATATTTACAGCCTCGAATAAAAATTCGGCAACAGTCTTCGGAGGGTTGCGCACAAGGCCAGCGAAGGGACTCACTCCTTCACTCCTCGCATCAGGTGACACAACTTCTTGTCCTCGGTCATTCCTGGGTCTGCTCGTCTGAAGAGGCTTGTCATATCTTCGACGAACGCGTTAACACTTTCGGTGGGATGCTGGACGCGGGCCTGGATCGCTCATTGTGCTCGTTCGCGGCGATCTGCACTGGTGTAGGTGTCTAGTAGCTGACTGCGGAAATCACGCCAAGACGTAAGTAGCTCGTCGCGGTTTTGAAACCAAGTGCGCGCGCCATCCTCCCGGCAAAGTAGACATTTATAGGTTTAGCCGCGTCGTCCCATTCGGTGTATTCGGCCGCGCACTCAAATACAACATAATTCAGCAAATTAATACATTACTCATAGTTTTTTTATCTCACAACGGATGGAAACAGTAGCCAGTACTACGACATCAGTGGCTTCGACAAATTGGTTGCCCAAAGTCCGCCTACATTTAGCGCCGTCCATTTAAACGCCCCAAGTATCAAGAACAAACAGGGAAGTCTTGACAACTTTTTAAAATTGTTTCACAGTAAAATTTAACGTGATAACGTTTTCTGAAACCTGGTTAATTCCAAGTAACGTTGCATCAACCTTCGCGGGTTACATGTACAACGACTTAGTACTTCCTTCTAGTCACGGCGGTGGCATCGCCATATATGTCAGAGACCAACTTAATCCTGAAATAATCAGTACGTGAACTTAAGAGCGTTTCATGGTGCACACAGTGCCTTGTGGTCAAGATTAAGAAAACCATCGTTGTGGTGCTTTATCGACCACCAAGTGGTAAAAGCAAGATCCTTTTCACTATATTGATACTCTCTTACAAAAGTTACATTCCATGTGCCTGCCGTTCTTGGTAAATGGCGACGTCAACATCGACATGCCGGGCGATTCTCCCAGTTGAAAACTCCAGTCAATTCTCGATTCTTACGCATGCACAAATACGATAACAAAGCCTAGTCGCATATTGGATAAGAGCTGGGCGCTACTTGATATTAGTGTCACAAATGTTCCAAATGGAAAATGCACCTCGCGCGTCCTGTCATTTAATGTATGCGATCACCTGCCTATTTTTTCTCTCTTATCATTATCTCAAAGATAAACAAGAAATCAAGGCACCGAACATTATCGCAAGATAAACAAAGTCGCACTAGACAATTTTCATGCTGACGTTTGACCGACAAACTGGGATACAGTGTGCTCAGAAAGCAACACTAACCAAGCTTATAATCTTTTTCTTCAAATACTGAAGATCATTTATGACCATGCTTTTCCAATGACATACAAGTCCTCACGGTAAAAAAAATGCAAGCCATGGATAAACGACGCATTATATCACAAAATACAAGAAAAAAAACAAAATGTATCGTAACAAGCTAAGCACCGACATCAAGCAAGCTACGGTTTCCTATTACCGACACATATTTGAACGAATTTACAATAAGCCTAGGAAAATATGGAACGAATATCGAACAAGATAAATAACTTGAATGTTGATATCGCTTCTTTTGCAGACGATCATACAGATGCCGATACACTAACAGTCCTGAATGAATATTTTGTTAACGCTAGTGAATACATGGATATACTTGCGGTGGAACAGATCCGCCTGTTGCGGATGGAACACGTCTACCATACTATTTCTCACGCCTGAACAAGAAGAAAGGGGGTTAACCGAGGGGTCCAATGTTCAATAATCATATCATAAGAAGCCAACAATTACAAAGACACCAAGGACAGCACAGGGGAAATTACTTGTACTTACTAATTGAAATAAAGAAATTGTGAACTAATGGATTTGAAAGTGGATGAAAAAAATTACCGACGATTACGTTACTTCCTAATGCGAAATTTGAGCGCAGCAAATAAGCTGTTTCACCTTTTCGATAGATTGAGGCAAAGAAATCGAGCAACACATGTATGCGCTATCACAGAATTTTTTTTTTATATTTCCCGTACTCCTGGATCATCTCGACGGCGGCGACGGTAAGCTTCTGCTTTGGCGGCACGCACCTCTGGATTCTGACGGCGACGGCGCTGGGCCTCTGCTCTGGCAGCTCGTTTAGCAGCAGCAGCAGCAGCAGCAGACGGAGGACTTCCATCGGTCGTCTCGCTCATGGCTCAGAAAGAACTGGCAGATAATTTCGCAGTGGCGAACGGCAGCGGCAATTTCGGCTCGGGCGGTGCACATATACAGATCCGCCGCCACCGATCTGGCTCTCTGATTGCCACCGCACAGGGCGAACGGCAGCGGCAATTTCGGCTCGGGCGGTGCACATATACAGATCCGCCGCCACCGATCTGGCTCTCTGATTGCCACCGCACAGGGGTTGCATTGGAGGAGGAGCGAAGAAAGGAATTAAGTTCGAGCCGGCGCTTTGAGAACCGGAGACTCGCAGGAAGAGGGGGGAGGGGGGCGGCGTGTACACCCAGCGGCAAACGATGGGGGCAGAAGCGCGCGCAGCAAGCGGACAACACGATAAAGGGAGGAGGGAAGAGATAGCAGCGACTGACTGATGCCGCTGACGCCGATAGTGAGTCAACCCCAGCTGCGGAGTTGGTTTCAGGGACAACGCCGCCGATGCCGACGCAAACAATATTGGCACGCACTAGTTACGCTAGAGGTCGAGGAAGAAGAAGTGTGCGTGGTAGCTGCTGCAAACACGAACTGTAAACGGCTGTTCGCTTAGAACTGACTGGCTGGCTTTTCCTCTCGTGACAAACTGGTGGAGGTGCTGGGTACGCATCCATCGTATGCCTACGCGTCCTGAACCAGAAGCTACCGACGCCACTACCTCGGGGACGGCAGAAATCTATCGAAGCAGCCGTCGCCTCCAAGGTCTTCCACCGCAATACAGTCCCCTGGCAAGCTCCGTGAGGAAGATGTCAACAACTACCGCAAGCCAAACCGAGGTGATCCCAACTGCTCCCGTACCATGCATTCTCAACGCGCCTCGCACGCCTAACCCGTTCCATGGCGACGCCTTTGAGGACGTTGAAGACTGGTTGGACCATTTCGACCGGGTCGCCGCCTTTAACGACTGGGACGATCGCCGTAAGTTGAAGAACGTCTACTTTTCCCTTTTAGACGCGGCGAGAGTATGGTACGAGAACCACGAAGCCTCATTTACCAGCTGGCAGGAGTTTTACCGACTGCTATGCGAAGCCTTCTGCACTCCCGAAAGGAAAGAAAGAGCCGAACAGGCACTGTCTTCGAGGTTCCAAATGCCAAACGAAACCGTCGCCATGTTCGTCGAAGACATGACGCGATTGTTCCGTCGGGCGGACCCACTAATGCCAGAAGACAAGAAGGTGCGTCTGTTAATGCGAGGCGTAAAGGAACAGCTTTTCGCGGGCCTCGTGCGTAATCCTCCTGCAACAGTCTCTCAGTTCGTTCGTGAGGCCACAGTCATGGAACGTATGCTTCGGCAGCGGCTCTCGCAGTATGAACGCCAGACCACGATGACTGCTGCATGCTCTCTCGTACCTGCAAATGATGACAGGGAGTCACTTACCGAGCTAATACGACAAATTGTTCGAGAAGAACTGCAAAAGTCCTATGCATCGGCTTCGACACCTCCTAGTGCCGCGGTTCTTACGGATGTCATTCGAGAAGAAATCGGCAAAGTGGTTCATCCCTCGCCACCAACACGACCCGAACCTCCCACGTTCTCGTACGCGGATGCTCTTCGGGCTTGCGCGCCGTCGACGGGCCGTTTTTCGCAGCCGCCTGCTGGGATTTCTCGACGCTCCCAAAGTCCAATCCACCGCACGAATCCGCCAGCACCCTTTCATTCTGGTCCGCGCAAATCTACAGTATGGCGCGCCCCCGACAACAGTCCGTTGTGCTATCACTGCGGGGAGGCTGGTCACATGTATCGCGATTGCCAGTACCGACGGATTGGTCTGCGGGGATACCATCCGGACGCCCGTTGCCCGCGCTATGGCGAACGCCCGCACGAAATCGAGCAATACTTAGAAAGTAACCGGCTTCCTCCTGCCCAACAGCGAAGACAGTCACGGTCGCCTTCACCTCGTCGGTACGCGTCACCGAACCGTGCTCGACCCGCTTTTGATTCCGCTGGAGTCAACGGTGGAAGCCCGCGCCGGGGAAACTGAAAACGGCGACCTCCGGGGGTGAGGCCGCTGTCATGCGAACCGTCAAATATCCTCCGCCGACGCCATCCCCTCGCGACGTACCACTGACGCCTTCATTCGCAACTGCAAAAAAAACTTCTGCTGCTATTACTGCTTCAATCGACGGTTATCCAGTAACTGCACTTGTAGATACGGGAGCTGACTACTCGGTTATGAGTGCCTCACTGGCGACTCGGCTACGCAAGGTGCTGACAGCGTGGGACGGCCCACATCTGATTACGGCCGGAGGACACCTCGTGTCACCCATTGGACGATGCACCGCCAGACTTGCAATTTCTACTTCGACTTTCGTAGCGTCTTTCCTTGTGCTGCCCAAGTGTTCTCGGCTAGTTATACTGGGCATGGATTTTCTCCAGGAATATGGGGCGATCATTAACCTTCGTGACTTGTTCGTGACTTTTTCTAACTATGTTTCTTCGGATTCGAATGTGGCGGATGAACATCACCGCGCGGCTTTACGCGTGGTCGATGACTGCGTGACGTTACCGCCTCGAAGCAGCATCTTCGTCCTCGTTGAATGCCCTCAAGAACAACTAGGAATAGGCATCGCCGAAGGTAACCTCACCATATTGCTGGATCGCGAAGTCGGCGTCGCACGAGGTCTCGTAGAGCTCCAACATAGGCAAACCACGATTCTAGTTACGAACTTCAGTGGCGAATACAAACACTTTGCGAGGCATACCACCATGGCCTACTTTGAAACGGTGGCCGAGTCCAACGCCTGTGCTTCGGTAACGACAATCTCGATTCCGGAACCCAGCGATGTGGACTTGACCAGTCACATCAACGTCAACCCACAGCTCGACCAAGACGAGAAGGAGAGGCTCCTTACTCTGCTATCGTCATTTAGCGACTGTTTCGCCACCACGTCGAAGGTCAAACAGACTTCTTTAATCAAACACAGAATAATCACTGAACCAACCGTCCAACCTGTTCGCCAACACGCTTATCGCGTGTCGCAAAGAGAACAGGATGCTATTCGTCATCAAGTGAAACAAATGCTCGACGATGATGTCATTCAACCATCGACAAGTCCTTGGGCTTCACCTGTTGTATTAGTTAAAAAGAAAGACGGTTCACTAAGATTCTGTGTCGATTATCGCAAACTGAACAAGGTCACGAAAAAAGACGTTTACCCACTTCCTCGAATTGACGACTCCTTGGATCGCCTGCGACATGCCCGTTACTTTTCTTCAATGGATCTACGTAGTGGGTACTGGCAAATTGAAGTTGACGAACGGGACCAGGAAAAAACGGCGTTTATAACACCCGACGGTCTCTATCAATTTAAGGTCCTCCCTTTTGGATTGTGTTCCGCTCCGGCCACATTTCAACGCATGATGGACACAGTTTTATCTGACCTCAAGTGGAACTCGTGTTTAGTCTACTTAGACGATGTAGTTGTTTTTTCCACCACGTTTGAACAACACATCCAGCGGCTTGAGGCGGTTCTTCAAGCTATCCGCACCGCCGGCCTCTCCCTGAAGCCCGAAAAATGTCACTTTGGCTACGAGGAGCTCAAATTTCTAGGTCATATTGTCAGCAGCACCGGTGTGCGCCCTGACCCTGACAAAGCCCTGGCAGTTGCTCTGTTCCCGATACCGAAGACAAAACACGATGTCCGCCGATTTTTAGGGCTTTGCGCGTATTACCGCCGTTTTGTACCCAATTTTTGTGAAATTGCCGAACCTTTGCAACGACTCATCAAGAACGACGTCACGTTTGTTTGGGGCCCAGCACAATCCGACGCCTTCCACGACCTTCAGCGACGTCTACAGACACCACCGATCCTTGGTCACTTTGACACCGAGGCTGACACAGAAGTGCATACTGATGCTAGTAACGTTGGTATCGGAGCGACACTCGTTCAGTTTCAAGCTGGTGTTGAGCGCGTTATTGCGTATGCCAGCCGAACCTTGTCCGCTGCTGAAAAAAACTACTCAGCAACTGAAAAAGAATGTCTGGCAGTCATATGGGCTATCCAGAAGTTCCGCCCATACCTGTACGGACGCCCCTTCCGTGTCGTCAGCGACCACCACTCTCTCTGCTGGCTGGCGAATCTCAAAGATCCTTCAGGCCGTCTCGCAAGATGGAGCCTTCGGTTACAGGAATTTGATGTGACCATCGTCTATAAGTCTGGCCAGAAACACACTGACGCCGACTGTCTCTCCCGCGCCCCCGTCGAACCCGCACCACTAGATACTGACGACGATTCTGGTTTTCTTTGCACTCTTCCGTCTTTAAACCTTGCTCAACAGCAACGCCAAGATTCCGAGCTCCAGCCCTTGATTGAATACCTTGAAGGACGCCGCCCACAACCCCCACGGCTGTTCGCGCGCCACTTGTCCTCTTTCTGCCTACGTGGCGACATCCTATACAAGCGGAACTTTCACCCTACGGCAGCCGTTTTCCTGCTCGTTGTTCCCGCTACTCTCCGCGACGACGTTCTACGTGCATGCCATGACGAACCAACGTCCGGGCATCTTGGTTTCACGCGTACTCTCGCGAGGATCAAGCAGAAGTACTACTGGCGAAACCTCACAAAAACCGTGAAGCAGTACGTCAGAAGTTGTCGAGATTGCCAGCGCCGCAAAGTTCCACCACTAAAACCAGCCGGTCTGCTTCAGCCTGTCCGACCTCCTTGCTCACCTTTTGAACAAGTCGGGATGGATTTACTTGGCCCATTTCCCAAGTCTTCGGCTGATAACCGCTGGATCGTCGTCGCCACCGATTACCTCACTCGATACTGCGAAACACAAGCCGTTCAGCGAGCTACTGCTTCAGATGTTGCTAACTTCTTTATCAAAAATATCGTCCTTCGACATGGTGCTCCCGCTGTCGTCATCACAGACCGTGGGACGGCCTTCACTGCCCAGTTGGTCCGAGACATTCTGCAGCTGAGCGGAACAACGCACCGTACGGCAACTGCGTATCACCCGCAGACTAACGGTTTAACAGAGCGTCTCAACAAAACGATTGCGGATATGCTTTCCATGTATGTTGCCACGGATCATAAAAATTGGGACGAACTGCTCCCGTATGTGACATTCGCGTACAACACTGCCTTACAAGAAACCACGGGGTTTCCTCCTTTTCGTCTGGTCTACGGACGCGACGTCACCACTATGCTCGACGTGATGCTCCTGCCAACTTCGTCTCAACCTACCGCACCAGATACAGACGCCTTTGTTCAGCGTGCCGCAGCAGCGCGGCACCTTGCGCGGCAACGAATTCTATCCCGACAAAGTCAAGATGCTCGTCGATACAACATGTGCCATCGAGACGTCACATACAACCCGGGAGATCTTGTATGGGTTTGGACCCCTATACGTCAACGAGGCCGGTCAGAAAAATTATTGCGCCGATACTTTGGACCCTACCTAGTTTTGCGTCGTCTAAGTCCTGTCAACTACGAAGTTATTCCAGCCGACACTTCGCACCACTCCCGTAGACCACGTTCCTCTGACATTGTTCATGTTACCAGGATGAAGCCTTACCTTTCGCGCTGACTCCCATCCACAAACTTTGTGATGCGGCCCCTGTCGTCTCGTCCGTTGTCTTTCTCATTTCTTTTATTTTTCCTTGTGGCATTTAACATCTCCCCAGCTTTATTTATTTATTTCTTCTTTTTTTTGGAGGGAGGGGTAATGGCACGCACTAGTTACGCTAGAGGTCGAGGAAGAAGAAGTGTGCGTGGTAGCTGCTGCAAACACGAACTGTAAACGGCTGTTCGCTTAGAACTGACTGGCTGGCTTTTCCTCTCGTGACAATATGATACCCTCGCTTCCGCAGCGCTAAGAACCAGGTCTAGCCGTGGGAAGGTGGTCACGTATTCGTCGACGTGCCGGGGCCTACGTGAAATAACCGGCGCGTCGGCAACTGAAGAGCACCCTATCCGCCACACAAGAACAGGGGGGGGGGGACCCTTTCCTCCTCTTTCTGCATGGCGGCGACGGTGTTCTATGCAGTCACGTTATCTTGACTCTCTAGCGGCGTCAGCGGCATCCAGCGGTATCAGTCGGTCGCTGCTAGCGCTGGGGGGATGAAAGGGGGGCGGAGCTGGTTACGAGGCCGACGACAACGCCGACGACGACGCGAAACCCAGGAACGGACGCCAAAGAGCTGCGCTCTAAAACAACTTGCCGCAGGTGGGGAACGATCCCACGTCTTCGCATTACGCGTGCTACGCTCTACCGATTGAGCTACCGCGGCACCGTTTTCCTATCCACGTTCTGGGGTAGTTATGTGTCACTACTACAACTAACCCTGGGAGTGTTAGCCAGCGCCACCACTCACAAACCTTGGAGGCGGATGCGGAACATTCATTCTGCCGCAGGCGTCACGAGTACGTCATCTTTTTGGGTGAAGGCAGCTAGTCAATAAACCCGTACTTGCTACCTGAAGGCACCAATGATGCCGGATTAGAGACTTTCGTTATGTAATGAACGAGAAGACAGGTGGTTGACCGAAGGGCCCAATGTTTATTATTTTATTATTTTTCAGACTTGGAAAAAAAGTTCTGTAGCATGTATTGAGCAACAGACCACTCGATCACGAATTTTTAAGGATGGCCTACCATTTCCTCATTTATACTTTTGCTCTGAATATAATATTTATTGAAGTTGATTAATTAATAATAAGTAATTATGTAATTCAGCGAAATAAAACTATGGCCTTAGTTTCTGCAAGCCACGGCAAACAACATTACCTTGGTTCTGTCCAGCCGCGTGGCACTGCGGCACGTTTTTAACTTTTGGCACAACTTACGTGGGACACTTGATGTGACCGCATGAAAATACTTTTTTTTTATTTTATTGCGATCAGCCTTGTTGGCAAACTTTGCCCATTCTTCGGGATGTTTGTCCGCATCTAACCTTGTTCCCATACCCATGACCTGACATTTCCTTGAAGAAGGCATAAAAAATATCAACAGGGAAAGTGTCTAAGCATAAGCTACCCCTCCTATATTTCACGTGACGTGTGACCATTACATTTTCAAGCTTCAGACAAACCTGGTGTCTACTAGCTCGGGCCAATATGCATATGCTGGCTACTGTCTTGTCGAGCAGACAACATGGGGCACTGTGTATGTGCCCGAACAGGCAACTTACCCATCTTCTTAACTCGCCCAAATAAGCTGCTTACGGCTCAGAAGTTTGAAGAACGCTAGTCCCCGAGCCATGACGAAGCAACACTTCCTAAATAAGTTTTCAAGGACTCCGAACGCCCTCCTCTCCTCAGCGCCTACATCCCCACGATGAGATGGAACACGGCGGAGCGAATACCATCGCAGCACTGAATAAACTGTTGTGCACGTTATGCAAGGAGAACCTTGCAATGGGAAGATGCAGCTTTATATGGCGGCAGATAACATTATTATTTCGAGCATGACAAGAGGCGGCTTGACGCTACCGCAAGCAGTGTTTGTGAATGCTGCTTTAGTGACAGAAATTGCGCTCGACAGAGGTAGGAGTGCTCAATTCACGATACAGTTTTTCTCGTGGCCCAGTCAAAAGGAATCCCTGGTTGGGTTTGAGCCATCAGTGCTGGGCGATGATGACGGTGCGGAGACCTGTGACAGTGAGAACCAGCGAGAGCATGTTATGCACCACATCTTGCAGTACTGCAGCAAATACAATGCTGAACCACACTGCCACTGTCGGCATCTTCGTTTTTCATAAGTACGACTAAAGCAGCCCATACTGAACACGGGCATAAAAAAGGCGCATACACACGCGAACACAGGTGCTACTTTCAACAGTTTATTCTTGAGGCGCTGTTATGTTCTGTTCAGTTCTGCTAGAGGCGGGTTACTGTGAAGAAACTGAGGTGAAAAGCACCTGGGCTTCTCCATTGCTCTATGCTAAGCAGCAAAACATGGCCCTCTTGCTACTTTTTTGCTACTGCTAAACAGAAATGCTTGATAACCTACCGAAATGATTTGCTAGGTGCATTTCTGTCTTTCCGGTACTGCGCACTGATGTGCTTGTGCTACACTGATGTCTTTGGTGTTTAAAGTAGCAACAGCACCGCAAGAACAAACTGTTGGAAGTAGCACCTTCGTATATGCGTATTTGGCTTTTTTCCCCGTGTCCAATTCGCGCTTCTTTAGTAGCCAGAATGCTGAAGCGGAAGCTTGAAGCCGTTAAAGCTTGATCTATAAGTACGTCCTGGTAAAAGAAAGCTATTTCACAGCTTTACATGGATTGCTATTGCTGGCTTAATCTCAAAGGGCTTTGTTTCTGCCACAATGCAACGAAAAAAAAAAGTTCCGTAGCACCGCTGTTACTGCTAGCGAGACTGCTGTTTCCATCAACAATAGTTATAGCGGACTGTTAAAATATTCGAGTTGATGAATTAAGAACTAAATATACTAGAATGTCCTATCAATAATGCTCTCTTTATAAGACTGTCATATCTTTCGAAGGAATCACAATTAAAAAAACACAATTTTCTCTGTGTGTTTCTTCAATGGAAGATACAGGCTCTCAACAGATCAGCTTTAGAAATTAAAAAAAGCGTGTAATCATCACCACCACCTTCCAAATCCATATGAGAGTCTGAAAGTTCCCTCAATTCATTGCATGGCGTGGTGACGCCAACTTCCAGACCAATCTCAACCGCGTGACGTCACACTAGCGTGCGAAGGCCTTGTCAGTCTAGGTGATGTTTATCGAAGTCTCTTGCCGCTGTTTGGAGCAAATGCGGGTGACCAACTGCCAACGCCGCGCAGCCGAAACGGACGACCAAGGATCATAATAATCATCTCAAAATATAGAGCGTATCATCATCAATTAAACTCCGGTCACAAGAAACATTGCTAATTGCATTGGCGTCGTCAATCACCTCCAAGGGATGGTTGCGCCGCCAAGTTTTTCTCAATATATATATAACAAAAAGAAAAACGCTTCACATAAGCAAAGGTTCCAGTTCATTCAACAATATTTCTTGGAAATGTGCGGTATCACC
Organism: Dermacentor variabilis; assembly: GCF_050947875.1. Taxonomy (NCBI): domain Eukaryota; kingdom Metazoa; phylum Arthropoda; class Arachnida; order Ixodida; family Ixodidae; genus Dermacentor; species Dermacentor variabilis. The sequence continues at coordinate 108,710,694 of NC_134568.1, forward strand.
GTCATTTTACAGCAGAAAACATTAGGTTTGACACCTTTCTTTAATCGAATCAATTGAACTTGATTGGGCCGTGAGCAGTGAGCACACTGACTAATTTGACGCATATTCAATGTTCAGGCTGTCAATGAAATTGTTTTAATTTCAATGCAGGTAACCAACATAGCTCTACGTATAGGGCCGCCGAGATGAACGCGCTCTCTCGGGCTTTCTTCGGGAACGGCGGAACCTATACGGCGGCGTTCAACTGCCGTCGATTTTTTTTTTCCCTTGTCCGAACTGGAGGGTGTTCCCCAGACGTCAACACGGTCACGCGTCCATCGCCCGCATTTTTATCGACGGCCCGCTTACTTTGTCGCCTCGCTCAATCCATCAATGAGTAAACACGTATATGGAATCGCACGGCCACGTCTCAAATGGCCTCACAACGGCGCTTTATGTGGCCACTACTAAAATCGGGTGCATCGTTTCCGGCTTGACCGCATTTACGAGAGCCCACGTGGGCGCATTCTCCGGCACGAGCGTGTACGTGTTTTGCCCAGCGCATCTATAGGGCTCTTGACGAGACGTAACGAGCGTCGCGGTGGCGGGATAAACACGAGCGAGGCCTTGGACGGTGTGCCGCACCAGGACGTATTCGAATACAGACCGCGGTGGAACACAACGGACCGCTGAGGTCGTAGCCGTGGCGCATAACTCGCACCGGCCACTGCCCGCGAGGGAGGCTCGCTTGCGAAGGTTCGAACGTAGGCTGAAACTCGGGGACAGGCACGTGGATTTCTTCTGTCACGCGCATGCCCCTGGTCGTCTGAAGAGCGACACGCAGCGTCGCGAGCGCTAGCCCGCGACGCAATTACTTTCGCGCCGAGTGTCGTAAAGAAAGGTGAGGCGCGGTCGACAGCGCGGTGCAGCGGCCAGACGAAGGCCCGTATATATGGCCGCCCGACACCGCCGACGGCAGATTGGAGCTTTGTATGGTCATTAACGGCGCGCGGGGAGCCGGGGGCGTGAGGCTGGTGGCGGTAGCCGCAACGCCTCCGTACAAGCGCGCTCCCCGCAGCGCTCGATTCGCGCGCTGCACCGATGCTTGGGCCATTCTTTGGACGTTGCTCATCCGGCTATACGTATATATGTATATATATATATATGTGGCGGGACCCGCCGGAAGGCCGCTATAGGCTCTATGCGTGTGAGTGATCTGTTTACGCACTGCGTCTCTGCGAGGTACGTAGCAGGGCCGGGTCACGCGGTGGATAGAGTGGATAGAGATATGTACCATCAGTGCTTGCTGTAAAAAAAAAAAATTCACTGTCGTTCCCCTAACTTTTTTAACATAAACGCCGTTTTATGCATTGCAGCCCAAAAGTAATGGGACCGCCAATTTATTTCTTCGCAAAGTTCGGCAATTACTATGTCGACACTGTTGCCATCCTTAGAATTCGTTCCAGATGGATCTTCCTTGCGAATTGCCCGGCTGCGGTTTATAAATTGCGATAAGTCTGTAAAGTTTTTAGTTAAAACATGATTAGTAAACTTTTGTTCATTATTCATTTATGCATTTCGATTGCCCGCTCAGATAATGTCCGCCTATTTAGGAAATTCAGCTCAAAGTTTATAATTGCGCTATGTGCGACAGATGGCCTTCTTAAATTACTGTAAGCTTCGCAGAAACACGCGATATATATATCTGGTGTTATTTTTTGTTGCTGTTAATGTTGATATTTTTAGCGGCATCAAATTTATTTAAGAGTGCCTGTGGTAGACAATACAATCCATTACTTCCACGAGGAGTCAAAATGCACAATTTAATTATTAATACAATTATAGTAATTAATGTTCTAATTGTTTACTTTACGCCGCATACTTCAATCGCGTTCACAAGGTGTATCTATTTGGAACAAATTCTCAGGAGTGTCCGATGAAATACATTAAGGTTACAGTTACTTTTGTGCTTCAATGCACACACAGTGTTTTCCTAAAAGAGTAAGTGGAACGACAGTGCATTTTTACCGCAAGTTTCACACAGCCGCATATCTCAAAACCGGTATCTCCTCGGACGCTTTTTAAAAGGTTGCGTGTGTGTGCGTGTGCGCGCGTGTGTGTGCGTGTGTGTGCAAAAAATTTACCGAACCGTCACGACATTGTAGCACAGATATAAAGGAACACTAAAGAGAAACAATACATTGGTTTATGCTAATACAGTATTCTTTCAAAATACTCTTTTCGCATTTCGTGGCAACAGCTTGATTATAAAAGAGAAAGCGAAGGTCGCAGCTTTATTTATCAATTTCGCACTGGAGCACCAACGCGGCAGCGTCCGTGCGACGTCACGGATTTTGAAGTACTTATTCGTATTTGGGGCGTTGTGGCTCTATAGCAATTTTCGAAACGTGCCACATTGCCTGCAACGAAGTCCACTTTTACCGGTACAAAATTAACTAGGGCCACGAAGACACCGTCCCCATATACACGATATCACCGAGACCTAGTGCGAGAACTAGGCGGCGTTGCCAGCAGTCTTTCGTCATTCTGGCATTCTTGTTTAATTTATATTACCTGTTGCTTCCGTATAAATGTGTAAATCGTGTAAAATTTATGTGTTTATATTCTTCCTGGACGCATCAATCTTGCTTTAACTTATTGCGGCACCACTTTGTACAGTGATGTTGTTCTTCGGTTTTTGAACTGATTATTTTATATAATTTCATGGTCTGCGCTATTATTCAGTTGCACTTGTTCTCCAGCTTACACTAATTGTTGAATATTGTCATCAAATTATATGTCATGTTTCCGTTTCATTTTCTTGCTCTTACTTCTGTACTATTGCGTTTCCCCTAGCGTTTCTTTTAATATTTATTGCTCACGCATACCTTTTATAGCATGCTGCAATCCATACTTGATATGTATAGTATTAGGTGGTCTCCCTGACAGATTTACAGCTAGCGGACCACCAAATGTAATAAAATTACTAATGCTGTTACCATGTACGCAACAAAATATGAATAAATTTGAACTTACTAATTGAAATAAAGAAATTATAAATTAAGGGAATTGAAAGTGGATGTCCTTGTTTGTTGGCTTCTTATGGTATGATTAGTAAAAATCGAGCCCCTCGATTAACCCTCTTCTCGTTCATTACATAACGAGGGTCTCGAATCCGGCAACAATGATGCTTTCAGGTAGCACGTGTGGGTTTATTGACCAGTTGCCTTCACCTAAAAGATCACGTGCTATACGTAGCGACGTCTGCGGCAGAAAGGACGTTCCACATCCACCGCCAAGATTTGTGAGTGGTGGCGCTGGCTAGCACTCCCAGGGTTCGAGCTAGTAGTATAACAAAAATCCCAGAAAGTGGGCGGGAAGACGGCGCCGCGGTAGCTCAACCGGTAGAGCATCGCACGCGTGATGCGAAGACGTGGAATCGTTCCCTACCTGCGGCAAGTTGTTTTTTCATCCATCTTAAATTTCCTTAATTTATAATTTCTTTATTTCAATTAGGAAGTACAAGTAATTTTCTCTGTGTCGTCCTTGGTGTATGTGTTTGCTGGCCTCTTATGATATGATTAATATAAATCGGACCCCTCTGTTAACCCCCTTTCTTCTCGTACACACACACACACATTATATATATATATATATATATATATATATATATATATATATACATAAGGTGCTTCAGCGAACACTATAAAAATCTTTGAAAGATGCCTGCGGCAGATATTATTCGATGCAAAATCGACTAATTAATAAAAGTTAATTACGTTTTTAACTCATTACATTACGGCCCACATTGCAATTTAGCAAATTCTAGTGGTGGAGTTCGCAAGGCGAATCCACATGGGACGAATTTTCAAGATCGCACCAGTTTCGAGATATAAATTCCCGAACTTTGTGGAGAAATGCATCGGCCTTTCAGTTAATTTGTTAAAGAAAACGTCGTTTCATGCACTGAAGCACACGAGTAACTGGAGTTTTCACTCTTTCACAAATTTATCATCCCACCCTTACGAATGAAAGGGGCCGTTTACTTTACGTCGTGAAGGTGCGCGTAAGAGCGGCCAGCTGGTTGATGAACTCAGCGTCGTCCTCTTGTTCTTTTCCCCCTCGGCACCGCAAGAACGTTCACCGGTGTTCGTTCTCTCACGCGTAACAATATATATAAGGAAAACACGGGGAAGGCGGGAGATGGAAATTCAAGACGATGAGCAAAACGAGAATAAGGTGAAAGCAGTAGCCAACGTTTCGACAAGTGGACTTGTCTTCCTCAAGGCCACATATGCTTTCCTCACCACAGTATATATAGTTGGGCATATGACTACATGTTCGTGTTCATTATGCCGTGATGGCCATTGCATCGTCATTCCAGCTTTGCAATCCGAATCTCAGCTCTGATTCTAGTGTACCAGCTGCGCTGGAGCCAGGTGGCAAGTGTGCATCCCGGCATCTCAGCAGCAGAACACCGGGTGGTGGTTGCATTCATTCAGAGAGCGATTGAAAAGCAAGTTTCCCACGAGCCTTGTTTTCCGAGCCACGAAATGTAATGCACCGCCTCCTTGCTCCTCCCAAAGGTCGTACGATATTTTCCCGGCGCTTCTCGTCGTGAACAGGCCTCTTAATCAAACATCCAGGCGAGCTCTTTCCTGGTGCACACGTTGTCCGAGTACGACAACGCTGCATCGAATCCCACTGTTGCAGCGTCATCACGGCTTCGCCAAGGCGAGCAGCTGCAACATGACACTCGTCCAGAGAGAGAGAGATAGAAAGATATAAGGAAGGTAGGGATGTTAACCAGTGAAGAGTCAGGTTGGCTACCCCACGCTGTGGGAAGCGAAAAGGGTAAAAGAGAGAAGGAAGAGAGAGAGAGAGAGTATAGAGAGGTGCACGGACAGTACTTGAGTCAAAGCCGCTCGTGCAAACCAGGCGTCCTCAGAAAGCACAAAGTGCCTTCACTGCCTTCTGAGCCGATGATCGGTGGGGACGGTGCTCTAGTACTGTCTGTTCACTCAGGGGACGATCATCTAGTTTCCTCAATGTCTCCACATGGCTATAAAAGGACACGGGCTCCAGGTTGTGCTGCAGTGTCGCCGTAAACTCACCTGTTTCTGTCCTCTAAGTGACACCATATCAGTATTCTCTTGTTGATCAGTATCCACTGATCAACGAGAGATATCCCACGTGATGAAATTTTGTTTGCAGAATCACTAATGCTGCGCACAACTGGACAATTAATCTGAATGCGTTGTAACCTGCTAAGGGCAGCGCGAGAGTCCGTAAAGATGGCAATCTTCGATGCGGTTAACTCCTCTGGAAGATACTTCAGTGCGCATTAATCACTGCTAGCTCCGCAGTTGTTGACGAGGCTGTATGGGGTATATAATAGATAAGTCGTACTTGAGTCGAAGGGCGGAAAAAAAATCTGCAGAGGCGCCTTGAACGTCTCTGTGTACCGACGCATCTATGAATACTTGCAGATAATCTGTAAATCTTTCGAACATGTGCGACTGAGCCAATTGTAATATTGCTGAAACAGGCATATCAGACTTTTTGTGTATGTGTGTGATGTTTGTGTATGTCAGGGATTTTTGTGCAAATGGGGATGCGTGTTTGGTGATATCTTTCGCAGGCGTTGGCCTAACTGAAGCAGCATGTTCAGAAATGTCAGCAATGCTATTAAATTTAGAGTTAGATTCAACTGCACGTTAAAGAAGCCCAAGTGATTAAAACTGACCTGCCTATGGTGGTGAGCTGCTTAGCATGAGGTCGCGGGATTAATTCCCAGCCACCACGGCCTCATTTCGATAGGGACGAGACGCGAAAACATCCAGGTACTTAGGTTTAGGTGCACGTTAAAGAACCCCAGGTGGTCTAAATTTCCGGAGACCCCAGTACGGTGTGCCTCATAGTCAGAAAGAGGTTTTGGCATGTAAAACCTAATTTAATTAAAATTTACCTAGAGCCAAATCCCCTTCCTCCCCCCCTCCCCCTCCCTCGTACTACGGCGGCGGTCATTCACCACTGCGCAGTTTCTTGGGACATTAAAACCCACATTGTAACTCTTATTTCTTATTTCCTTACTTCAATGGCTTTCTTAAAACAAAACATTAACTCAATGCATTTAACAAAACGGACACTTCTATAGAAAATTTGCGTCTGCAGGCCGGCACGGCACCCGGAACTGTCCATTGGACGTTCATCATGTCTGATCCCTATAGGATGGACCACGCCCGTAACACCTCGAGGGACTCACCACACCACTATTACTACGACCACGCCCACGTGCAGGTCACGGCGGCATTCTCTATAGCTTTGTTGACTCCGCGGCTTGCAGGCGCACGTCCGCTAGTAAACATGGTCGACCGTGTTTCACGTCTTCGTGTCAGCTTCGTGAACTTCCGGCTCACCTCCACTGGTAAACACTTACGGCAATGTTTTGCGTGAAGCATTCTCATCCGTCCTTCACTAAATCGACACTTTCAACTGGCTCCACTATTAACCTTCGAACTCACCTGCCGTGTACTGCGCACACAGCTAAGTTTACAAACTGGCCTATTTTTTACGAACGCATCCGAGGTTTACAAGCCATTGCTTTTGAGCATTCACTGGAAACTCGGTCTATGGAGGTTGCAAAATTCAATTTCCAGTCAATCCACTATACAAGGTGTTTCACGTAGCTTGAACCAGGATTTAAAAAAAGTTTGTAAGCCCAGCTGAATGCAACCAACGACATAAGCGTTGCCGTCATGTAGCGCTCCTTACAGTATTTTTTATATTCCGCTGAATTACTTATTTACCTAAGAATAATTAAGCATAATCTTTAATATTCACTTTACGGCCAAGCGCGTTTCATTGCGTCGTAGAGGGGATCCAGAAACGACCGATCCGATTTTTTGTGGCAACGTACATGCTGCGTGGCGATCTTTTTCGGGGTTTAAAGAAAGCCCGCGAAATATGAAATAAAACCACGTGACTGTGCTGATGCGCTCACCACCATTTTTTTTTTTTTAATGTAGAGTTAGCCCTCGTAAATGCAGGCATAAATCACCTATCTCGTTGTTATACATAACCGTCTCCACAAATAATTTTCCCTTATTTTACAGAAAACAGGGGCTTTTCCGCGGCTGCCTTAAGCGGCTGAAAAAGAAAGAGAAGTCCACATCAACTCTGTATGGTCAAAGGACTCTCTCGCGAAGAGCATATATACCCACCCTGTATCACCCTAGAATTAGCTTTGGCTACCCGCATACTTGGTTATTTAAGATAGAACACATCACAAAAAATGGTGTACTATAAAAAATGAAGTCAGAAACGTTTTTTAGAAGCGTTGTACACTAACTGAATTTTTTTAAGCAGATGTTTGAGTTGCTCAATTTTATCGCACCCCCCCCCCCCCTCTGTGGTCTCCGCCGGTTTTAATATAGTTCTCATAGATATTCTTATTTATTCCGCGACTTATAGTAATATTTAGAATTTATATAAAGCTTGATTTTGCGAAATAAGACAACAGGCTAACTGACAAGGCTTTTCACTTGTGAGTGATTTCTACCATTGGCGGGCGGCCTTCGCTAATATGTGCTGCATCAATATTGCCTGAAATATGCTCTTACGAAGAATTCTAGCGTAACATTGCTTTAGTGAATACGCGCCCTGATCATTGTGTGTGCTTTCGGTAGCTCTGTAGATTATGTTTTGTCAAATACCGACGTCTTACGAAGTCTCAGAATAAGCGAAGAGAATCCCGCGCTTGCAATAAAGAATAGTGGTGTGATCATCATTAGGTAAAAACTCCGTACGACAGACAAACAATGGAGCGAAATACCTTAGGTGAAGGACAATCATTGCAGCGTAATGCAGCCAAATTAAGGAGAACGAAGTGAGAGCCATATTAGCCAGGAAATGCAAGAAAGCCAACCAGAACAGAACATGGCGTTTGCTACTCCTTCACCGGGGAGAGATGAATATGTAATGAGGAAAAGGAAACTCACAAACACGCGCGCTCGTATAAGGCATGCTGGCGTGCAATGGGCGCCTGGCACAACCCGTTTGACTTCAGGAGGCGCAGTGGCGCTTTCGCCTCCTCCTCTTAAGGACGACGGGTTTGTGCGACCATCTGTGACTATTAATGCAATTTCTGTAAAACCACACGCGTCAGCGAGCTTGCCGCAATTTCCTTCTTTCCCTCCCTCCTCTCTCTCCCTGTGATATTTGCTTTCCCCTTTCCCATTCTCCCGGTGTAGGGTAGCCAACCGGACGTTATTCTGGTTAACCTCTCTGTCTTCTACTTTTCTCTTTCCTTCTCCTCCTGCTCGCCTCCTCCTCCCTGCAACGAATGGCGAGGCCCGCGCTCCAGAACCATCTGTTCTCATATCGGCCAGTCATCAAGACGATTTATCACGGTCACGGCTACCGGCTCTGTGCGTTGTTGCGAGGACAATTGCAAAAGAATGCTTTCAAAGTTTTTTGTCACGGCCACAGTTGCTCCAGGATGTATTGTTGGCCATTCCAACGAGGCAACCAACAATTGCAGTAAACGCAACAATCCTCGCAGAGAGGTCTTGCAACGTCAATATATTTTCGCTGAGGGCCGCGAACAGCTGCGCTGTGAATAGGAAACGTCGTTCAAGAAATAAACGTGGAGTTTTGCAAGCTTTTCGATCTGCGGGACATTGGCTTCGTGGAGTCTGTAAATTCGCAAAAAGTCGTATCGTGCTTTCTGTGTCAGTTCACCATTGCACAGTTGAGCTTTCATTCTTTTTTCGAGGTTTCGGCGGTTCATTCCTATCACGCATTGACTTTATGTCTTAGTATTGTCTTCCCAAGAACCGTCCAGTCAGTTGAAGACGTTTAAGCTCTGTGTGAAATTCTGTGCACTACAAGTAGCACCCCAGCTTACACTCAGCATTCGGCACAGTGCAGTTCATCGCGTCCTCTAGACTGAAGCGTGAATCCTCACGGAAAGCGCCTTCTACTAGAGGTTTACACAGATGCCAGTCAGTAAATTGTCTGGTACTGGTTGAATAGGAACAAGGCAGATCTTTTACCCGAAGTTAAGTGCGAATGTGATCACGTCAGCGTACCACGGTATATGAGAACTACTGAACAAAAACTATATCCAGGCAAGCGCTGCCCATTGCAACACGTAGAAACGAAGGACTAGGATCACTTAGTAGGGAAAACCCCGATAGTCAAAACCGGAGGGTAACAATTTTCCCCCCTTATTTCTTCGAGCCATGGAGGTTATGGGTGAAGATTGAAGACCTCGGTGATAACGCACAGTACAGGACACACCATCAGGGTATCTGCGGATGTTTCGCTCTGAAAACAGGATGCATGAGCTGCGACGGTCCCGCACAAAATAAATTTGAAATAACAGTCTATAAGAGAAAAAAATAATTGCAGGACACTTGTTATGTATGGTCAAGTAAGGCAACTTAGTGTCCGCCATTGTTAAGGCATTAGCATTGTGGTAACGCAACATTTGCCGACCTACGTCTTTTCGCAGTGCCGTCTTTAACGATCTGCGCATGGCTCCGTTGGTGCCTTTGTTCTCGTGGAAATGCCGGGCTGTGCAAAACTTTTTCACGTGCAAAAAGCAAATATATATATATATATATATATATATATATATATATATATATATATATATATATATATATATATATATATATATATATATATATATATAAAGGCAACTACCTCCTCTCCCATTAACGAAATTGCGAAACTTCTTTTCCTACAAACATTTTCTCTGCCAGCATACACCATAAATTGACAAGCGACCAGGATTGTCGGCCACTCAGCTGCCTTGTACTTCGTCGTGAATGGTATTACGTTCTTCGGTGAAGTTCTCCCTTCACTTGGTTAGCATTGTATTATCATAGTGCCCGTTGTATGCACAACACGAACTGCCTCTGAATTCCCGGTTTATCAACGCTTCTTTATTCCAAAAAGCAGCCCATAAAGCGAGTTTTCGAGGTAACAGTTCATTTTATATCGACGAACGTAGTAAACTATATCAACGTTGTTTATGCTTCATGCGATTGCCATAAAGATTCCTTTGTCCCTCACAACTGGATCAACAAATTGTCGCGAACGCCCATGCAATATTCCAATCCAAGACCTCTATTTCTGTAATGTTCACAGACAGAGTTTGCTTTCGGTGTACCTGGCATGGCTCATCAACAACAAAAAAAGTATGTAAAGTAAGTTTGTTCTTTAAAAGAGCCGAGAAATCATAGTGATTTTCATCGCGTCGAAAGGATTTTCACCGTGACAGTCGCTGGCAAAGCATACGGAAGTTTACGATAAAAAAAAAAAGTCGCAGTATCACCCGAAAGGCGAAGCATCAATTTCGATAGAAAATTATTGTACACCTATTCGAAGCACCCTTCTGACATCCGACATCTCGGCCTTCGGCGGCGCATCAGTTCCGTCTCGTTCTGAAAGAAGTTCTCCGATGCGAGAGGCAGGCAGACGCGACCGTAAGCTGAGGGGTGTAAATCCATGCATACGCGACCCGTGAATTCGCGGTAAGCGCTGAAAGCCTTTCTTTCTTCTTTTTTTTCCCACACTAGCTTTAAGTGCTGGTCCATTTCGCAAGAAATATACAGTGTAGCTAGCAGCGTTCATGGCCGCATGCGTAGGAGAGACTGTGCAACCACGATATTAGAACCATTGAGAAACACTATGTTGTACCGACCCGTATATCGCAGATAATTCAATCATTTTTCATGCATGTAGGATCCCCTAGGCAAGAATTCTCCACCATATGGTGGCCGGATTGCCCGCAGGGTCATCTGACTGAACTAGCTTGGATGCTCGGTTGCCACATTCAGAAGTTCCAATCCTCGTGTTTTTTTCTCATTTTTTCTGAAGGTGGAAAGCTTGAATTCAGCTCCCCCAGTAGACTACATCTCCAGGCTTCGAGAGGCATCTGACACCGGCAAAAACGTCCAGAGCAAGTGGGGCTATACTAATCCAGGTACAACCAAATCAGGAAGACCTACTAAGCTTCAACTAGATAATCCCTCACCAGAACAGGAATTGGCCTACCTGTTGCAGTCTTCGACCACTCCATCCCAAATGACACATTCGATTAACCAATGACCCTCAGTCCCCAGGAGCTGCGGAGCACCTGATCAAGGCGGTGGTCAGGCCTGTAACTCAGCAGAGGGTGCTAAGAATTCCTGGACCCGGACAGGCCGCCAATGAAAACTGACCCTTGCAACGTTTAACCGAACCCCCTCAAGTGAAGCTAGCCTAGCAGCACTCTTTGAGGAACTATCAGGCATTGTTTGGGATATCATTGGCCTTAGTAAGGTTAGAAGAACTGGTGAGGCTTATACAGAGCTGACAAATGGCCACGTCAACTGCTGTAGAGGATATCATATAAGAAGCAGTTGCGAGTAGGATTCCTAATACACAAAGACATAGCAGGCAGCATTGACGAATTCAATAGCATTAATGAGCGGGTAGCAGTAGTCGCAATAAAGATGAATAGGAGGTATAAAATCAAGGTAGTACCAACTTACGCTCCAACCTCCAGGCACGACGATCAAGAAATACAACAGTATTATGACGATGTTGAATTAGCAAATGCGAAAAGTGCAAACTCAGTATACTGAAGTCATGGGCGACTTCAATGCAAAAGTGGGGAAAAAGCGGTCTGGTGAACAAGCAATTGACAACTACTATGTGGATTCTAGGAACACTCGAGGAGATATATTGGTAGAATCCGCGGAAAGGAATAAGCTGCGAGTGATGAACACCTTCTTCAGGAAGCGCTAGAACAAAAAGTGGACCTGGAAAAGCCTTAATGGTGAAACAAGAAATGAAATTGATTTCATAATTTATGACGATCCCAGCATAGCGCAGGATGTAGAAGTAATAGGTAGGGTAAAGTGCAGTGATCATAGGTTAGTGAGGGCTAAGATTCACCTCAGTTTGACGAGAGAAAGAGTAAAATTGGTCAAGAAGCATGCGAACGTAGACGCAGTAAGGGTAAAAGCAGACCAATTCAGGTTGGCACTTGCAAACAAATATGCAGCCTTAGAACAGAGAGATGAAGATGACATAGGCATAGGTTTCACTGAATGAAACCGTTAATAGGCTGGCTTCAGAAGCAGCAATTGAAGTGGGAGGTAAGGCACCAAGGCAACCAGTGGGTAAGCTCTCCCAAGCAACAAAGGGCCTAATAAAGAAACGACAAAGAATGAAACTGTCCAATTCAAGAGATCAGATAGAATTCGCGCAACTGTAGAAACTGATCAACAAGGAGAAAATAAGGAATATTCGAAATTATAACAGGAGAAAGACTGAGGAAGCCGTAAAACATGGACGCAGCTTGAAATCAGTGAGAAGGAAACTTGGCGTCAGACTAAGCAAGATGTGTGCACTGATAGATAAGCAGGATAATATCATCAGCAGTCTCGAAGATATAGTAAATGTAGCGCAAGAATTCTATACTCACATGTACAGTAGCCAAAACAGCCACGATAACTCCATTCGAAGTAGTAATGAACAGGTTCCAGAGGCTCCTTCTTTAACTAGCATCAGCCGTTCTTGCTTAGTGGCTATGGTGTTGGCCTGCTAAGAACGAGGTCGCGGGATCGAATCCCGGCCATGGCGGCCGAATTCCGATGGGGGCGAAATGCGAAAACACCTGTGTACTTAGTTTAGGTGCATGTCGAAGAACCCCAGGTGGTTGAAATATCCGGAGTTTCCCACTATGGCGTGCGTCATAATCAGAAAGTGGTTTTCGCACGTAAACGCCCAGAATTTAATTTTTTTTCTTTAACTAGCGATGAAGTTAGAAAAGCCTTGCAAGACACGAAACGGGGAAATCGACAGAAGAAGATGGAATACCAGCCGATTTATTCAATGGAGGAGACATAATGCTTCAAAAACTTGCAGCCCTTCACACGAACTTTCTATCGACTTCAAGGGTCCCAGGGGACTGGAAGAATGTCAACATTATACTAATCCATAAAACGGGAAACGTTCAAGAATGGAAAAATTATAGGCCCATTACCTTAGTTCCAGTATTATATAAAATATTCACCAATGTAATCTCCAATACGGGCAACACTTGACTTCAGCCAACCAAGGGAACAGGCTCGTTTCAGGAAGGGATACCCTACAATGAATCATACCTATGTCATCAATCAGGTAATCGAGAAATCCGCAGAGTACAATCAATTTCTCTACATGGCTTTCATAGATTAAAAAAAGGCATTTGATTCAGTAGAGATACCAGCAGACATAGAGGCATTACGTCATCAATGAGTACAGGACGCTTACGTAAATATCTTGGCAAGCATCTACGGTGACTCCACAGCTACCTTAATTCTCCACAAGTAGGAAGATACCTATACAAAAAGGTATCAGACAGAGAGACACAATCTCTACAATGCTATTCACTGCGTGCTTGGAAGAAGTACTCAAGCTATTAAACTGGGAAGGCTTAGGAGTAAGAATCAATGACGAATATCTCTCCAACCTTCGATTTGCATATGACATAGTCCTGTTCAGGAACACGGGGGATGAGTTACAACAAATGATTGGGGACCTTAACAGAGGGAGTATAAGAGTGGGGTTGAAGATTATTATGCAGAAGACAAAGATAATTATCAATAGCCGGGCAAGGGAACAAGAGTTCAGGAACGCCAGTCGGCCGCTTTGTCTGTGAAGGAGTACGTGTACCTAGGTCAATTAATCACAGGGGGCCCTGATCATAAGAAGGAAATTTACAAAAGGACAAAAAATAGGTTGGAGCGCATTCGGCAGACATTGTCAGATCCTGACTGGAAGTTTACCATTAGCATTAAAAAGAAAGGTGTACACTCAATGTATTCGACCGGTGCTGACATATGGGGCAGAAACTTGAAGACCCACTAAGAAGCTCGAAAACAAGTTAACGACAACGCAAAGAACGATGGAAGGAAGAATGTAGGCGGTAACGTTACCAGACAGGAAGGTATCGGTGGGGATCACAGAGCAAATACGCATAGCCGATATTCTAATTGACATTAAAAAGAAGAAATGGAGCTGGGCAGGTCATGTAATGCATAGGTTAGATAACCGGTAGACCATTAGGGTTACAGAATGGGTGACAAGAGAAGGGAAGCGCAGTCGAAGATGACAGAAGACTAGGTGGGGTGATGAAATTAAGAAATTCGCAGGCGCTAGTTGGAATCGGTTGGCGCAGGACAGGGGTAATTGGAGACTGCAGGGAGAGGGTTTTGTCCTGCAGTGGACGTAAAATAGGCTGACGACGACGACGATGATGATGGTGATGAGAAAGGATAGTAGTTTTACCGGCCATATAAACGTCTAAACATAAGCATACTAACTAAATTAACAAGCATGTTGTCATGCGCGCACAGGCAAACATGAACATCCCACTTGATGATCGCGGAAACTCGCTGTCAACAACTGATGTAAATGTTAAAAAGAAGCGGACCAAGAATGCTGCCCTGAGGAACACCTTTAACTATGGATTTTAAATCAGAACGATACGTTTCGATTTGAACGAACTGCTGCCGATTTGATAAGTTCAAAAAAATGCCCTCGGATTCCATAAATTTCCAGTTTCTTCAGCAAGGTTAAGTCATCAATGCAATGAAATGCTTTAGAAAAGTCGACATAAATACCTAGTACGAAGTTCTTTTTTCCACATTCTGACAAAAGATTATTTCTGTTCCAGCAAAGCCAATTCGGTCGATTTGTTCTTCCTAAATCCATATTGAGCATCTGAAATAAGTTTGTGTAAATCAAAGAACGAGCAAAGCTGATAATGGATAAGCTTCTCCAAGCCTTATGAAAATATGGGTAAGACAGAGATGGGTCGGTAATTATTCATATCATTAGGATCACCATTTTTGAAGAGCATAGTTAATTTAGCGATTTGCAGTCGCTTTGGAAAGCATGCACTTGTTAGGCAAAGGTTAAAAATATGGGTTAAATATGGACATAAGACATCCAACACATATTTCACCGGACGTGTCTGAACGCCTTCAGCGTCCCCAACTTGAACTATTATTTAAATAAAAAAAAAACTGATGTGACTTGATCCTCTGTTACAGGGCTTAGAAAAGCAGGGGAATTTCTAACGGGCATAAAATTGTAAAAATCTTCAAGTATACCATGATCAGAATAATGAAGTAAATACTCATTAAACGAATCTGCAAGGGCGCAGCCAGACACTTCACAGTGATTTATTGACAACTTCTCGATTCTAGGTGAAAGTTTCGTGCGTTTAAAGAACAGTGTTCAACTTTTTCCATACGAGGTCACTTTTCTTTAGGCAACTGTGGAATTCAGAGTAAATGTAACTAGATCTGCTTTTTTTAACCTCCTTGTTTAATTTATTTCGGCACGCCTTAAATCGCTTTATGTATCAGGATCTTTTGTTTTAATAAACTGATGGTAAAGCATATTACTCTCGTTGATTTTTCGGCGCAGTTCTGGAGTTATCCAAGGTTTGCGGATTTTTTTACCTAGCTTAAAAGTTTTTATTCGAAAATATCGCTTGGAAATCTGCAGGAACTGGTTCATAAGTTTTTCGTACCCTTCATTGGCATTTTTTATCTCCATTACCCATGTAAAATCTGACTTCAGTAGTTCAGTCCTGAAGCTGTCTAAATTTGACAGAGTAATAGATTGAAAAAAAATTGGTGGTCGGCTTTTGCATTCTTCTAAATTCTGCTTCTTTATCATAACAAATATCGGAAGATGGTCACTAAGACCACAGGATATAGCTCCTGCTGTGATGTCTGTATTATCAAGATTTGTCACAAAAAGGTCTAGCAGTGTTTTATTGTATTTCGTAATTCGGGTCGGTAATGTGATTGCATTATTGCAGCCATTTGATGTAATAAGCATTTTCATGTTTTTTTGTTCGTTAGCGTTTGCTAACATATCTATATTAAAGTCACCGGCTGACGTGACAGAGTAACCATTTGCAGAAACAAAACTGAGAAACTGTCCGTAAAATAAAAAAAGCTTGACACATTTCCATGTGGGGGCCGGTAACAAACAGAAAACACATGCTTATTTACACGAACAAACAATATTTCAAAATCATCACATAGCACAGAAAAAGAAGGAAGCAGTTCACACTTTTCATTCGGCTTCATCAACAGCATGACTCCACCACCACTACGATTTTTCCGATTTAAGCAGAAGGATTGATAACATGAAAACCGAAAGTTATCCTGGTCGTCTTTACACCAAGTTTCAGTTAACATGACAGCGTCGAACAAAAAAGAAAAACTAGAGAGAAAACAATCCATTTCTGCTTCCTTGTTGTAAGGTGAGGGAACGTTTAAATGAAGGCATTTTAGTGAATTTTTGTGCTGGTTCATTGCAACTGCGTTTACATCCTTTGGAAGAAGGCAACTGTCATTAGCCATATCAAACTCCGACAACACATTTTACACCCATTTGTTGGACGCATTGGAATGTGCTATGACGGAAGGTCACGCATATTGCGCACTACGATTGCCGACTGGCCATCTGTTTTACGCATGAAGATTTTCCATTCCTGTGCGAGACATACTGATATCCATTTTGTGTTGCCCAGTCCATCGTCAGTCGCAACAGATGTCGGTTATGACCAGTCATATTTTCCATAATGGCAATGTTGCTTTTTTCGTCCTTCAGTTTATTCCTTTTCTCGAGCCACACTTATATCTGACAGCTTGCCTGGTGTATCTAACTATTATTCCTGGGATCCTATCGTGCTTTGCAGGTAGCCGGTGAATTGCATCGACGTCTGCGCTCGAAAGCCTTGAAACTCCTATCGTGTCAGCCACAGCGTTTACTTTATCTAGCAGATTTTCAGGTTCGATGGACTGAATTCCATGGAATTCAAGGTTCAGTTTTCTGCTCCTCCATTCAAGATCATTCACGTCACTTCGCAACGTTTCATTTTCTTCTTTTTTTTCGACCTTTTTCTCCAAAATTTCCGATCTCTTTTGAATATCCTTTGTCTCTTTTTTTCTGGGTAGTTAGCCTTTCTAGCACTTCGCCAAACTTTTCTGACATTAGCTCTACAGCTGTTTCAATGCTAGCTACAGTTTCTGTAAGCGGCATCAGCTCGTCTACTTTTCCATTTATAGTAACGAGTAAGGTTTTAATGTCGGCTATCTCGCCATCAGCCAGCTTTTCACCTTGAATGTCTCCTTTGCTATTTCCATTTTTGCATGTGGGGCATGCCCATTTCTGCTTGACTGACTCCGATTTACTTTTGTACTGTTTTACATGTAAGCCCAGCACAAGTTCCGAGATGGTACAATTCGTTGCGTACAGTACATTTGGCAGAAAATTCCTCGGGCGTAAACGTAATACATGAGGAACAAAAGTCTGTAGACATCGTGTGTTACAGACAGCAGTTTCAAGCAAAACAACAACTACAAAAAAAAAGGACGATAGCAGAATACTAGGGCGGTGGCAGTGGCAGCAAGCAGCACATATCCTTAAAAGCAATCACAAGGAACGACACCAACCTGCGAAAAAACAGACCGGTGTTCAAGCGATGGTCTTTCGGGCTGCCGCTGCCGCCGAGTGCTGGTAGGTCCGTGCAGTCCGTCTTTTATCTTCAGAGAAGGTCGCTTGTCGCGCCGCGGGTGGTTCCAGGCAGTTCGCAGATCTAGTTCTGCCGCACTTGCGCAGTCGGGTTCCTTCGTCAGGTTCAGCGTGGGCAACCAAGCCGCAGTGGAGACGAAACTGCGAAAAAGCAGAGCGGTGTTCAAGCGATGGTCTTTCGTGCTGCCGCTGCCGCCGAGTCAAAGAAAGGTCAGAGAAAGTTCGATATACAGTAAAGGAACTAAAGTTGTCTGGCGTCACCGACGTCACCAACGACGGTCTTCCAGGCAGACTACGATTGCTGTGAAGGAGACGTCTACTTCCTCGATACTTTGTGCCCCAACAGTTACCGCACGCATCCGAAGTAGAGGGCATATTGCAGACAGAAGTCGGCAACGCTAACTATTCAGAAGAATGGCCGGCACTACAGTACTCGCAGGTTACCAACAACTCGGAGCGTACATCCCGAACTCTGACATGCACTACACCTGCCGATGACGTATCAGGTGCGATTCGACAAATCATATCCGTAATACGGTCATTAATGGACGTCATCTGTGTTGTTAACCAACCAGCACAGTACGTCTGCTCGAAGTGCGATGTATACACTGGATTTATTGAGTAAAGTCCTTGTATTCCTTGAGTAGAGGAATACTCTAAAAGCTACCGTCATTACGTGCGCAGAAAATCCAAAAGTGGCCTCACCGGCTGTCAGCAAAGAATATCACGCGGTTCCTCCGCACAACTGACCCGGCGAACAAGTACACACTTCAGTATGCTTTGATGACAAGGTCTTAGCAGGTTTGGCGCATCTGGGTATCTCATAACCACTTGCAGAAAAAATACGGCTCTTTCATGCCTCCCAAATGTCGTAACTAATCGCAAGAGGTATCAAAATGTAGGTCTGAATGAGACAACAAGGGACAGTTAGTCGCACAATAAATAAAAGTAAGAATATGGGTGTGTTTAGCGCCAGTATAGTCGACAATTGACCAAATTGCACTATACCCCTGTAAAGGATGCACCGCCATATATACATACATGTTGAGGCAAAGCCGCTGTGCCGTATACTTTTGGGAAATGAATGAGTTTACTTGGACTAAGCAGGGCTCGCGCGAGGCAATGGTGTCTGGAAGGCGGCTTCGCCCGGACCCGCAAGAACCTAGAATTAGTCCCAGAGTAAGTAAAATTAGCGGTAAGAGAGTAGTTAGTCAATATAATCGAAAATAAACCTCATAGCATCCTACACTCCCCTATCTCCGGGTTCCTTCTTGTTTTCTGTCATACTTTCGGGCCCATTTTCCCCTTCCCCTGTACAGGACAGCCAACCTGATCTAACCTCTGGTTAATTTCCCTGTATTTCCTTTGCCGTTCTCTCGATCTCTCGCCGGGATCGACCCACCTGGCCTCTTCGTCAGAAAATGAAAAGGTCCACCTAAAGACCTAAAGAAGAACATCAAGGTCCATGTAGTTGCGCGTCAAATACGATACTTAAAAGAAACGAAATAGATAAATAATGAGCATGAAATAAAGGCACATAGAGACAAAATAGTGAGATATAATCAACATTTATTCATCGCATCATTTGAACCACCATGTGCGTGGACCTTGCCTTCCTTGGCATCGACACTAGGTTGTGCCTTTCCCGTTTTTTTATTTCGCGCATGTGTTGTGGCTTCCCTGATGGCCTTACACTCTCGCTTTCTCTGCATTTATCTTTGATCGTCCCTTATTCGCCCCCCGGCACAGGTTAGCAAGCCGATATTTCGAGCTGGTTAAGCTCTTCGCGTTTTCCTTTATTCCTTTCTCTTTCTCGTGCAATGTGAACCAGTGAATCACGACGGTGGGCCTACTTTTCTTGAGTACATCTGTTCCTCCGGTAGTCTGCACTCCCATTTGGCATCATGCCTAGAGACACGAGAACAATATTTTGCGATTTCAGATTCGTGGTTTGCAGTAGTAGTCATCTGGCACGAAGACCGCAGTGTTAGGTCATCGTCGAAGATTCAACACGTTAATTTTCCCGGTGTCATTGCAGCAGTCTCTTCATTTCTTTAAGAAAGTCCCTAACAAATACTACGCCACCAGGTTCCTGCTTCCATTACCAGAAGACTCTGTACACCGTAACAAGGCAAATTACTAAGAAAGCAGATCGAGGAAAGCTGATTTATAGTCACTGTGCAATTACGCCAGCTGGGCATTATCTATAGTAAGTAAATAAATTATAAATTAATTAGTTAATTATTATTTAAAAATTTACAGTTTCGGCCGAAAAGCGAAGCATCGACTGCGATAGCATGTTAGCAGACAGCCATACGAAGTGGGAACAGTATTTTTCCGGCCATATGAACTTGTAAACATTCGCTTGCTAAATAAATTAATAACCATGGTGTCTGCGCGCACAGCAAACATGAACATAGCTCAGTCGATGACCGCGGACACTCGCTATCAAAGTGCTGGCGTGAGAAAACGTCGCCGCAGCAGCAATGAGCGAAGTGATGTTCATGCTGTCTATCGATTCAACGCAAAGTGAGCGCCTCGAGAACACGCTGCACGCACAAAGCTACGAGCCGCCGACGTACCCAGACTCTGCCCTCAACGCAGATCGCTCTCAAGACACGGCCGCGCGACGGTGCGCAGGTTGCCACACGCGTAGTTGCAGCCCGAGTAGAACGCTGCCCCTTTCCCTGCCCTCGCCTCGGTGCATCGCAAAGTTTGGTGCCTCGCGCGTGACGGAAGTCGGCGCGCTTCCCCTCCGCTTTAGTCCTTTTCGCGCGGACGAGATTTAGACGTGGTCGTCGGCTCCCCTATCATACTTACACTCGCATATACAGTCTAGGGCGCGCGGTGATCGTCCCCTTACTTTATACAGAACCTCACGGCGACGCCGAAGGCGATGGCGAAAATGCACTTGGAGTGCCCATATAATTGCTATGGCAATAATAAATATGCTGTTTAAGAAAATAATGACAACCTGCTAAGAGCGGCGAGTTGAAATATAAGTTTTTCTTGCTTGTTTTCTTGTAGGTTTTTGCACATATATCAATTTCCTTGATTTGGTAATGCTGGAAGAATTACAACATCGGCACAACGCATCTTACGCAGTGCCCGTCTAAGCTACTCTAGCTATACTACAGCAAAATAACGAAACAATTTCTTCAGGGCTCGGAGAAGCAAGAAACCGGATTTGATTTTTTTTTAACATTACACAAAACGAAGTCGCCGAAAATGTCTCGAATCGCGTGTCAAACGCAATACCACATGTTTCCCCCAGTGGGCCCCCTCCTTTTTTTCTTTTTTGGTGAGTAACTTTCCACAACCAGAGTTTCTCGCCAAAAGGCTTCGTGAACCCACCTTCAACGTTGTTTGCATAGCTTGGAAGAGCCAAGAATATTGGTTCGCGCGCCGTGAGGCCGCGGGTTTCCACCTTCATAGTGCCCGATATTTCTCTTCCGCCCACAGAATGAGATCAAGAGATAAAGAAAAAAAACATAATAAAGAAGACACACAAATGAGCAGAGCTTGAAAGAAATGGCTAACGATTTCTTATAGCTTAAGCCCGACGGCCGAGCAATCGTGGCTTTCCCGCCATTTTACGCCAACCAACGGAAGACAAAAGAAAATCCAGCGATACAATCGGGAAGCTGAACAAAAGAACAGCGAAGGCAAGACCATCCGCGAGGCCATGCGTGAGGAACTGTTGCAGTCGGACGGGTGCTGCGCATGCGCCGACTTACTCTGCCCGCCCCCGTGCTCGCCCGTCGGTCGTTCGGACTGGTGGTGGAGGTGGGCGCATTGTGCGGCGCGCCGTCGACAGAGGCTGGCGCTCTGTCGAGCGCACGCCACCGCGTCGCCGCCGTCGCGTCGCTCCGTCCGGCGTCTGCAAACGTCAGAACGCGCCGCGCGTGCGCGCGCTCTTCTCGACAGTTGTGCCAAGTTCGAGAAGCGGAGCGCACACGGACGCGCGCTCTCCGGCAGCGCGTGGTGTCCCGGCCAGGTGGACTGGGCCCCTCCTTGCATCGCTCTCCGTGAATGATCCCCCGTGCACGGTGAGTCGGCGCAGCGCGTGCGCGTTTTTAAGAGTCATCGAAACTGTCTTTCGTGACTGTCGCTTGCGGGGATCAAGACGAAGAACAGGAAGATGGGCACAGACTGAGAGAGGGAAAAGGTATGGTCGCCGCCGAAGAAAAATGTTTCGCCGATTTTGAATCCGTATTGGAGGACTTTTCGAATCGCCAATGCTCGCAGTTTCTTGCGTCATTCATAATTTGCGCATTTCCATCTGTCGCGGCAAAAGCACTTCTTGCAAAAATAAAATGCAGCTTCGTTTGCGACATCACGGATGAACGAATGTGGGTGCCATACGCATCTTGGTGCTCCACGCTCGTTGGTCTGTTCTTTTTCCCATAGCTTTTTTTTCTCTTTCTTTTCTTCGATGTATTTCGGTGATTATTAAAAGAGAAACGCTGAATACAGTCGGCCTTACCCTTCGTTTTGCGTGACCGGAAAACGTGTCTTCAATAATTACCTCTGTTTCGGCGTGGCAATTTCATATTGTCAGCATTAGGCAAATTTTTCGCAGCTATCAGGCTGTCAGCCCAAGCGGACACAAAAGGACGAAGCAAAAATATTAAAATCAATGAAGAACAAAAAAAAGAATTTATGGCCGCTGGAAGGAAGTCGGATGTGCATGGCATCTCTTTAAAGTTTATCCGTTCCAACTTTAGTCAAATCCCACTCCAGTTGCTTTAACGTACTTTATAAGAACAGATTTGTAAAAATTTGTATCGAGTTTTCACTACTGAAGATGCCGCATTTCAAGTCCTGAAGTTTCTCTCAGAAAAAAAAAAGGAAATAGCAAACAGGCGTTACAATATTGTTATTCACCCTGTGATTCTTACCTCAAGGCACGAAAACATGAACACTAGCTCACAATGTAAAATGGCACACACACGTATCGAGACAAAGCGCCACCGCCAGTATTCTTTTCAAAGACGATTGCTGGAAGAGAAAAAAAAAGCCCCTTCGTGGCTTGGGGCAATCCTAGCAGCATCTAAACATACCTCAACGCTTTTGCGACCATTATCTGTATCCGGTTTAATCATTAGCGCGAAAGAGTTGAAAACAGCGCTAAGGGTCCCATTAAAGTGACCCTTGGATAAACAATGTCACTCCTTGAACCCCATGAGCACAAACCAACTAGAAAGCTACAAATGCGCCGTTACAGAAAGAAAATAAGATACGTCTTTCGGTCGCCTCACGACGGCCTTAATTTCTTGAAAGCGAAGTCAACCTGCTAAGCACCGACTAAGAGCCAAGATAGCGACGAAAGCGTCGCGGATAAAGCGCATTACAAGAGGCTTATACCCGGCGTATCTTTTTTCTTTCATTTCCACAGAAAGTATTGATGACTTCTCACATAACGAAGGGTCTATATGGCCAAAGAGGGCAGTAACAAAACAAATAAATGCGTTTGCAAGGAAGTCCGCGTGCCTAAAACCTTGTTCTTTAGCGCTGACGAGTGCCTATATAGAGATCGTTTGCGGAAGCTTGAAGCGAATAAATGTTAGCCAATGTCATTTCAGGGCCATAAGCACATAGAAGAGCCTTAATATGCTTACGAACGCTATATTTGACGTAGTAGAGGGGGGAACAAGTTCTAAAAATTGAGGTAGGGGAAGCCACAGAGAGAGGGGTCTGCACATCGTTTCGCCAACCGGCCATTTCCATTGGCCTCAATAACTTCAGGTTCCAGGACGGAGCTACGGACACCGTTATTTCGGAAAACGCTGTATTTTCCTTTTCTGATGCGTTCGAACTTGGTTCAACGCGTGATCAAATACGTATCTTCTTCTATGATTGAAAGTTCGAAAAAAAAACCGAGTGAACTAATACGGCTATTTAAGGGTCAATGTAGCTTTTACTTTTATGTGGCATTCATGGGGATACTGTCACTTTGCACATAGCAGAAGGATTACCAAGAGCTGGCTTCTGATGTGCCTGCTACCATGTCCAATGGCAGTGTGTGTTCACATTTACCGAGTAAGCCTGACACTGTGCATTGGAACTTCCAACAATGTTAACACGAGAAAGTACCCTACAGCAACGCTTAAGGACTCTAACGTGTATTTCTGACTTGCGTATCGGCGTGAAGATTGAAAAAATGAAATTATGGTGTTTTAAGTGCCAAAAACACGGCCCGATTATGAGGCACACCGTAGTGGGGGACTCCGGAATAATTTGGACCACCTGGGGTTCTTTAACGTGCATCTAAATCTAGGTACACGGGTGTTTTCGCATTTAGCCATCATCGAAATGCGGCTGCCGTGGACGGGATTCCATCCCGCGATCTCGTGCTCAGCAGGCCAACACCATAGCCACTAAGCAAACCAACTAGATGTTTATTTAACGCTTTTTTAGGTAGCCTTATTTATATCATCATTTAATTTTCTTTATTTCCTGTAGGACCGAAATAAATGGAGTAGTTGAGTTATTTTATAACTCATTCTATAGACAGCAATTCATTGATCGTATAACAGAAGAATACGCCTAGAAGTTTGGTGCCGAAATTACGGCATGCGAGAGCACTTGACAATTTCCACTCTCATGGGGTTTATTGGTTGTCTATTTGAAAAAAAATCACTAACAGGGTCATTGACAATAAAGACAATGGTTTGCGCATAATCCCGAAGCAAAATTGGCGTCATCGAAATTCCTGTGTTTTCTGTTCTTTTTTTCGCGAAATAAACGACCGGAAACGAGAGAGTGGTACATGGTTGCGCGAGAGCATGCGTCTTACTCAGAAGGACATGGTTGTCATATTACACTGTAGAAATTATAAGAAAAACTATAAGCGGTCGCTCGGACCGGCGTCGTCCCTCAGCCCCTCATCCCCCCCCCCCCCCTGCAGAAAAATGGAACTTTCGAATTGTTGCGCAAAATGTTTGCTGATCCTATTTACGTGTTAAGTGCGCTGCACCCCATTTTTGCTTTTTCCGCACTGATGGCAACGCATATGGAATGCCGATGCTGCACAAATATCGCCTAACAGCAGCGTGTGAGGTCGTTCCCAGATCGATGTCGACGTCTTCTATGTCTTAAATACATAACCGATAGCCTACACACATAAACCGATAGCTGGTTCATTATCACTGAGTGTACGATTTCCCTCCGACCAGTGACCTGGCTTTATACGTTCTGTGCCATCCGGCGCAGAAAAAAATTCCTCATATTGTTAATTTTAACCCAACGGACACTTGCAAGAATTAGTGGCTGTGTGTATAACCGTTCTCGAAGAACGAAAAAGAAAGTAATTGTACCAAGTTGAAAACTGCGACTAATTGCTTAGATAGGTCGTAGGCTATTGTTGCTTAATAAATGACAAAATACAGTGGAAATGGTACACGAAGAGCCGGCTATACCAATGTCATCAATGAGAAACGCACGCTGAGAAAGGATCAAAATCAGTTGAAGGGGAAAAATGAATAGCAAAATATAAAAAAAGGTGATACAATCGTCAGAGTGCTTACAGTATAAGCGCGACTGTGGTTAATACGAAAGCATCTAGTTCGCGCTCGGAAATCGTATGATTAAGTGAGCTTAACTTGAGGAGCTCCTGTCTAAATACGTGGGACCGGTGAGATCATTTTGCTCGGCTTGCAATGCACCGAATTTAATGTGACTTATTGCATTTTGAAGAAAAAAAGTTACATTCTACTGATTTTATAAAGAAATCAGGCGTCTACAATGCTGTTGGCCGCGGCCGGGCCAGATTGTCGCCCTGTGGATTAAATGATTATTAGGAAAAATAAGTTCCTAAACATAAGTAGCGATGCATGGGCGTAGACCTAAAATTTTATTCCGATTAATTGGCATGCTTTCTTCAAATAATTTCCTATTTTGATTAGCTGTGTTGACCTTTTGGCATAACGTCCACAAAAGGAGCGAAATAAGTACGAGTTTTAGGATTAGAATTTCGCTTTTACCGCCAAGTCTCCGTGGTTGTATTGATTGGAAGCAATATTAGATATGCCTGGTGGCAACCACGCTTGTTCACATATCATAGTAAAACAGCTCTTTCTTTTTTTGCTCGTTCACAGTCAATCTGGCTGTACCAAGCAAAAGTCTGCAGGGTGCTGACGTCTTTAGGAAGCATCAGAGTTCCTCACAAAGGACCTTTTCTTTTGCTGCAGTGTCGTTTCGACACTCTGGTATTTCTTCGAAGCTGTGTTGACTTTTGTGCCTACTGTTTAGGTTTCAGTAGAATGGAAACGTACGACAGTTGGTGTAACATTGGGAACAATAAAATAGCGCCATACACAGGACAGATGGCGCTCTTGTTGTTTCGTCTTGTACTCCGAGTTTAAAGAGAAGGCAAAAAAAATGATTCGTATAAGTTGGAATATAAGTTTAATAAAATAAGACCTAAAAATGTTACGTTAATACGGGTCTGAAAAGCCATCCATTTTTTTTACTCTCTCTTGTCCGTTGTCGCAGCCGTGCTGTCTTAATTGCAATATGTATATTGTCGTATGCTATTTATTATGAATAGTCATCGCCGTATTTTACTCCATAGGAAGACACACTACCCAAAGTATATGTTCAGGTGCGCACAATAATTTTCTGATGATACTCTAAGCTAATTTTCTTGCACTGTAGAACCGATTATCCTGAACGAAAATTGTGCAAAATAAAAAAGGGCGAATTGCTGTTGGTTTGGAAATTCTTCAGAATCTAATAATTTATAGCAATTGATTAGATTTTCTTTGTACTTGTACTTGAAGGTGTCGTTTGACTGCAGTTCAGTTTCTTTAAATTGAAACCAACTTGACAGTGCATCGACGTCGCAGCTAAATGGATTTCTGTAACACGAGTAGTTTCTCCTTCCTAGCACCTAGGTCAGAGAATCACTCGCAAAATTGCGTGCGCCGATCACTGAGGATTGTTGTCGCAAATATGAAAATGAATGGCATACTAGTCTCAGCCCTAATCCTTGAACGGCAGCGGAAATTCTATCACTTTCGAGTTTGTACCTACTTGTCTGGAAACTGCAATTTTGACCTGAAGCCTTTTATGTCCATGTACAGGTTATGAATAAGTCGTGCCTCTCCTGGCAGCCTCACATTGAGCTTATTCATACGGTCCGTTAAGTCGACGCAAAAGGTCAATTTCCAGTCATTGCTACCTAGGCAGTAGTGGCTCGGAACCATCCTTCTATGCAAGGAACTATCTGTAGCTTCCCTGAGGGTAAAGAAACGAGATAAAACTTTCCGAAGCTCAGGCGTGGAACTGAAGTGTGAGATAGCTCAAGTCCACAAAGTCAGATTCCAGCGCCTTTAGATATTCAAGGAAGTGGCGCTGACTGAGCCCATACGACTGCGTAACATTAGCAGCTGAAACAACTGGTTTCTGAACACAGTGCATGCCGACGTATTTCCCCCATAAGAGGCAGGGGGGGGGGGGTTGCTTGTGAATCACGCAGCGCACAAAACATTGCGTCGTACCAGATTCATGTAACAAATTTGTTCGCTTCCTATGCTCTTTCAAATGCAGTTTGCAGAACTTCGATAACTATTTTTCGTGGTGAGCTACAGATTTGTATATATTGAAGTTAATGTTTTTAAAGCTGTCAACTTTGAAAAAGAAGAAACCTTTAACTTGAAGACCCCAAATTGGAATTCTGCATTATACACTCGGATGAAATAACCTTCTCTCTTAAATGCAATAAATTTCATTCACACAGGGTAAGCGGTTGTGTTAAGATTGCACTTCTTAGTTTACACGTATTCGAATAGGGAAATCAGAGTTGACACCGAGCTAAAGCTTTTTCTTATTAACGATTGCTAAAACAAATTTGGGATAGAACATCATGGCTAAATAAAAAGTCGAAAAATTTGCCATAAGTGCGCCCCCTCCCACCCCCCTCCTACAATACGAAAAAAAAAAACAATACAAAGCAACGGTCAATATACTGTTAAAAACAACTGCCCAAGCACTCCGTATAGATAGTTAACTAGCGAAGTTGAAACTTGCCGGTGTTTATCACTTGGTTAATCTCGACGGTTCATTAAACGACGGCTTTGTAGGCTGCTGGATCCTCAGTACACAGTTGCTGCTTGCGCTCAGCTGCACGAGTCTGTTCTTGTGCCCGGGCTGCAGCATTGGGACGGCGTAGGCGAGCTCGTTCCCGGTTCTGCTCGCGGCGTTGCTGATCGAAAGCTGCCTGCTCGTCAGGAGTAGTGCGTATGACGCGTGTCCTAGCCATTTCAGAGCTGGCGAGAAACTGCTGCGCGCGCGCTCGCCTGAGACGAGATCAACGGCGTCACTACCGGCGCTGCCAATCGCGCACCTCTCTTTCTGTTCATTTTTTTTTCGCGCATTCGCACGGGGTTGCACTGGAGGAGTTTTCGGCGGGGAGACGACAAACGGGCGGAGGGACGAGTCGGTTAGCCATATACAGCTTCGCTGTAAAAAAAAAACAAAAGTTATACGACTACAGGAACACCACAAGCATGGATAGTATGTAGGATTGAACGATTACCATAGCATTGATGGTGCGCCATAAACAACGAGGATTGTGGGTCAGTCTAGAAGGCGTCCATATATATATATATATATATATATATATATATATATATATATATATATATATATATATATATATATATATATATATATATATATATATATATTAGTTTTTTATTCAATCAAACATGTACAAATAATTCCCCTATGCTGTCCTTCGTGTCACTGTTTGGTGGCTTCTTACGTGAATAATAAAAATCGGGCGCCTCGCTTTCCTTTCTTCTCGTTCATTACATAGCGAGGGTCTCGAATCCGGCAGCTTTGATGCGTTCAGGTAGCATATGTGGATTTATTGACTGGTTGCCTTCGCCCAAAAGGTTCACGTACCAAGGGACGCCTGCGGAAGATAGCATGTTCTAAATCCACTGTCATATGGCAATGGATATTTTATGGACGGCAAAATGGCGCGGCAGCATCTCAATTGGTAAGAGCATCGCATGCGTAATGCGAAGAAGCGGGTGGGTATCCCAATTACGGCTGGTTCTTGTTTCATACACTTTCATTGCTACTTCATTTCGCATATATATATATATATATATATATATATATATATATATATATATATATATATATATATATATAAGTTAAATTTAATGTCTGCTTTCGAAGTAACAGGCAGTACGTATTTCCCAATGGAAATTTACTTGGAGGCCCGGTTCCTATAGGCTCCCCTTCATCTGGGGCTGTTCGTATGTTTCCAACCATATACGAGAAAAATCTGTACGGCAATTCTTTTCTATCTGTCCGCAATCATCCAGGCTTTCCGGTGGCTTTAATTCTTACTAAGCGTATACTTTTGCGCTGTTTCCTTTATTTTAAATTTTTGATTTTTTTTATTAAGCGCGGAATGTGGGAAGTTTGGCCACATATAAGGCCGCCTGTCCCAGTATCATAGATAGGAAAATGAACAACGAGAAAATTAAAAGTAAACGAAGAAAACGCTGTTAAATGTCGCTAACATAATGACAAAATACCAACAGAGCTAGTCCGTGCATTACGGAATGGAACAAAAGAAAGAAGAGGCTATAAGACTATGAAAACGACAAAAGCATGGGCAGGTCATGTGGACATGGAAGAAATCGATGTTTTTGATCAGGTATCACTCGCAAGAAATTTACGAATTCACTGTCAACGATAAAATCTCGTAGTTTTTTTTCAGAGCTAGTCTCTGTTTGTTGGGGTACGACCAGGATCGAACGACTTTTTTTTTTACGCTGAGAAAGGGCGCTTATGCAAAGTGTTGAGAGGACTGCAAAAGACCTCACGCTTCTGATGTTGTTGTGGAGCCCTCTATGAGACACTACTCCACTAAAGCTTTCATTGCGCTACAGTGAAAGAAGTCAGATGACGTAATTTTTATTATGCGATGCAAGAAGTAACGAACAAACTCGTAGTTACTAATAAAGGTCATTTGTCTCCCCAGATCATCTAATTAACTTTGTTATTTGGTAACGACTTTCCCAAGCTTCGGTCGTTGCAGAGAAGCCAGTTTTCTCTTTTAGCGATACAAAAAAAAAAATAATGTTTTTCATAGATAGAGTGTTTCCCGCAAATTTTTAATCAATTGCTTTAGAGTAGACGCAGTAGGTCCAAGCGCTGACTGAAGTCATGTGCACTTATCAAGAACTCCTGCGAAAACACAATTTCCGAGATATTCATGCTCATTATGGGGGGGGGGGGGGCTGTGAAATTCATGGATGCTCCACGTACTCTTTTTCTTAGAAGCGTTCCTTCACGGATTACGGGACAAGGAGGACGTCGAACACCAATCTGTACTGCGGATGGATTAAAGACCTCGAGAGAAAACTATCATATATGTAAAAACAGATAAGGACGTTTATCGTATCAGTTTGCGTTATTATGCCAATCATCGATACTCTGTATGAATAAACCAACGCAGCAGCGTCTACTATCAAACGCCAACGCATTTTGCGGCACCTGTGGTGGAAAAATATCTCGAAACAAGCAGTATAATAGAAGGGTTTCTATAATGGATGTTCCTTGAGTGCTTGCTTACTACCATTACGCGATTTCAACGTCTGCCCCAAAGTTATTATTATGTTTAGTTATCAAAAAGTTAACTAGTTTGTTAATTTCTTAATTAGGGCAATAATTGTGCGAGACATGCACAATTTTCGCGGAGGATAGCAATGTGCTGCTGGAAAAATAACATTTTTACCCTGCTTTGCACACTTTTCCTCATTCCTCAATTTAATCTGCACTGCAACACACCGGCAGACGTGTACAAGTGTGTAAAGGAGCGATGGAAGTCGTACGACTTCCGTCGCTCGTTTATTTCGCCTTATTTACTTGGGCGGCTACTCATGCACGTCGAGTTGTCTATTTCAAATAATCAAAAGACAGAATGCTTATAAGGGATGCCTACAAAATGGATAAAAATGGCTATGGCCAAACATCTCAAATTTAAATAGAGGCTTTTATCTAGGTGGTCTTCAACTCACCCATCAAGGGTGCATTTCTCCGCTTAAACGTGCTGTAATAAAATTGCGCTCAGCAGTCTGACATCTCGGCTCCCCGAAGTATCCAAGCTAATACTATAAGGGATGTTGCATAGATATTTAATGTATTTCCAGTACACACCTATTGGCAACAAATTTCGTCGCACAGCAAATATTTTCTAACATAGAGGAGCTTTTATTTGTGTTCTATTTTGTTGTAGCGCAAGCTGAACGACAGGGACAATAGAAAGGCGCATTTGTCACACATATAGCGCTGCGTGCGTGTCGAATGCGCCTTTCTGTTGTCCCTGTCGCTCAGCTTGCACTTCAACAAAATAGAAGATGCCATACCAACAAGCCCGTGTGTGTGTGTGTGCGCGTGTGTGTGTGTGTGTGTGTGTGTTTGTGTGTGTGCGCGCGCGTGTGTGTGTGTGTGTGTGTGCGTGTGCGTGTGCGTGTGCGTGCGTGTGTGTGCGTGCGTGTGCGCGTGTGCGTGCGTGTGCGTGCGTGTGTGTGCGTGTGTGTGCGTGTGTGTGCGTGTGTGTGCGTGTGTGTGCGTGTGTGTGTTCCCGTCAAGGTCCTTGTTACCTTTAAGGCCTAAATAATTGCTGATTTTGTTTGAATGTATGTGTTAACTCAGCCGTGAACCACCAATTACGCCTAAAGAAATGAGTTGTCCTTGTTCTGAAGTAGGACGAGCAGCTAATTTGCTGAGTAAATATTTATCGAAATAGAGTGGCCTGCTTCCTCGACCTGCTTCGGGAAAAGCGGAAGAGAGCGTCACGTTGTATTACAGACAGAGGATGGCAGACTTAGGATAAGCATGATTAATAGCCGGCGAAAGAGCCCGGATTTCCTCACGAAAGCCGAGAGAAAATTCAGGGCCGCGCAACGGTCCCGTCTCCAACCCGAACCGACTCCGCGTAGCCACTCGGCGTTGCCGGCGGAAGTGCTTCGTTCCACGAGCCGTCTCTCGGGCTCGGCGGATCTCATCGGAGGCCTTCTCTTTCAGCCGAGCCGGCTCGCTGCAGTCCCGGCAAGCCTGACTGGCTCTTCCTCGTGGGCCTCCCCGTATTTTCTCGTAGCAGATTTTTCAGGGGCGGGATAAGACGCAGCCATGTTGCGCCATTTATACGGTGGGAATTCCAAATTTCGCTAGCATACGGAACAAGTGTGGATTCAGCGCATTCTTACGCGTTTTCCAATGAACACGGGGATCACCGTGAACAGCATGTTCTTACAGATCGCCACCGAGGCAGGCTTCAGTGCGCATCGCTCGCATACCGTGGGTAGCCGAAGCGACTGTTGGACCATCAGCCCTGCAATTCTCTCGAGAAGCGATTAAGGAAGGAAGGAAGGAAAAAGTGGAGAAGGAAAGGCAGGGAGGTTAACCAATTTAGCTTAACGGGTTTGCTACCCTACGCATGGGAGAGGGATGTGGGCGATGAAAGATGGGGAAGGAGAAGAGAGAGAGAGAGAGAGCACATAGCACAGCACACACACATCGTCCGTTAGAGTCCATCAATCTGGCATGGTACGTGATATCACTGTCACAGCCGCTTGTCCAATCCCGTCTCTTTCAAAAACCGAAGTAGTCCCTTCGTCGCCTTCACCTGCGATGTCTTCTGTCGGCAGCATGTGAAAATCGTGTCGAGGGACAATGGTCTAGTGTCAAGGTGCGCTAGAACGGATGCCAGGGACTGTCGCTGAACATTATATTCAGGACAGTCGCACAGAATGTGTTCCAGCGCCTCCTCGCAAAGACAGGCATTGCAGAGAGCGTTGTCGGCCATTCCAATGCGAAATTAGTACGATTTCGTGAAAGCCACCCCTAGCCATAAGCGATAAAGCAGAGTCGCCTCTCTTCGGCGGAGTCCAGTTGGCATATAGAGATGCATCAAAGAGGGCAGGTGGTACTGACGGTTGCTCTGGTTGGTCTGGCTCTTTGGTGTGCACCATAGAGAGAGCGTGATCTCCTGTGCAAGCACTCGAAGTCTGCTAGCTGCGTCGGATCGAGAAAACGGTATGGCCTCTTCTTGTGCGTCTTCAAGAGCTGCCCGAGCGGCATTATCGGCGTCTTCGTTTCCAGTGACGCCGCAGTGACTTGGCAGCCACTGAAACGTCACGTGATGTCCTTTCTCCTGTGATGTATGTAGTAGGCATCCAATACCGAATGCGAGCTGTTCGAATAGCCGGCGACGCATAGATGATAGTACAGATTGTAGGGCTGCCTTTGAGTCGCTGAAGATTGACCATTGTCGAGGTGGCTCCCGATTGACGAAACAAAGTGCAGCGCGAAGAGCAGCTAGTTCAGCAGATGTCGATGTTGTAGGGTGGTCAGTCCTAAAGCTGGTAGTAATAGCTTTTCCTGGGACAACCACAGCACCGGACGAATACTGGATGTTTGTGGAACCATCAGTATAAATGTGTTCACTGTCCGCGTACCTCTCGTGCAGAAGAAGCAGAGATAGTTGTTTCAGCACAGGCGACGACAGTTCAGACTTTTTCCCGATTCCTGGTACACTGAGATGGACTGTGGGGCTGATAAGACACCAAGGGGGTATCGATGGTTTAGATGCAGCGGTGAAGCCCGAGGGAAGTTTGTCGTTGTACTTGATGATAGTGTTAGAGAATGATGATTGGTGCCTGTCTGAAGGTATAGTGTTGCAAGGTGGTGATAGGGGGCACGTGCAAAATGTCTGATGTGCGTTCTCAGGGCTTCCACGGTAATGTGAGTTCGCATTGGATGGTCCCCAGCAATCGCAAAAGTTGCCTCTGTTGACGTGCAACTGGGCAAACCAAGGCAGACTCTGAGTGCTTGAGCTTGTGCTGCCTGCAAAACACGAATATTTGTCTTGCAGGTGTTGGTCAGTACAGGTAGACTATATCTTAAAAAACCGAGAAAGAAAGCTCTGTAGAGTTTAAGCATTGTGTCTACTGACATCCCCCACGGCTTTCCTGTCAAGTAGTTAAACAACTGGGAAGTTGCTGTCAGGCGCCGTTTCATGTAGGCTACGTGCGGGCTCCAACAGAGCTCTCAGTCAATAATTACGCCAAGGAATCTGTGGGTTCGGACATAGGAAATGGTCCACCCATTGATTGAGATGACATAAGCCGTCATCGGGTTGCAAGTAAATGCTACTAGTGCGCATTCTTCTTTTTCTGGTGATATACTGAGACCCTGTTTACACAAGTAGTTCACTGTCAAAGTGGCCGCTCTTTGAAGCCGCGCACGTATCTGAGGACGTGTGACTGCCGAAGTCCAGACACAGATGTCGTCAGCGTATATTGAAATTTTGATGGTAGTTGACAAGTATTCAGCAAGATCAACAAGAGCGAGGTTGAATAGCGTCGGGCTGAGAGCACCGCCTTGAGGAACGCCCTTGCTGATATAGCGTCGGGTAGTTGGGCCATCGTCAGTTAACACATAGACTGATCTTGCAGATAGGTAACTTGCAATCCAGAAAAAAACTTGACCACCTGGGCCAACCGTCGCAAGAGCGTCGAGAATGGCCTCATGTAATATGTTATCGTATGCCCCTTTCACAATCTAAGAATAAAGCTGCAGATAAACGCTTACGGGACCTTTCGTGCTGGACATATGAAACGAGATCAACTACATTGTCGATGGAAAAGCGGTCACGTCGGAAACCAGCCATGGAAATCGGATAAATTTTGCAGTATTCAAGGTACCATTCCAGGCGGCGAAGGCATCCGTTTCATTATCTTTCCTACACAGCTGGCCAGCACTATTGGGCGGTAAGAGGTGAGTTCTAGTGGGGATTTGCCCTGTTTAAGAGTGGCACCAGGCGGCTTACTTTCCATTCTTCAGGAACATTTCCCTCCTGCCATGAGGAGTTGTAAAGGCTCAACAATTATATCCGTGCGGACTCTCCGAGATAGCACAAGGCCCGGTATGATATACCATCTGGACCCGGAGATGATGAGCGCCTGCAGAGAGATAGTGCCGCTTCGAGCTCCTCCATTGTAAAAGGAAGGTCCATGCGGCAATCATGGGGATGGGGGACGTCATCTCGGGCTGGAGGATCTGGACGAGTCGCTTGGTCTGCGATCCGCACACAAAAGTCTTCTGCGACATCGATGTCTTGCCGCCCTTGGAAAAGCGCTAGCGCCTTGAATGGAAAACGTCGTTCCGGAAGGCAACGCAGACCTTGCACCGTTTTCCAAATGTGAGACAGTGGCTTGCGGGGGTCGAGTGTCTGGCAAAATGTTGCCCAACGTTCCGACGCTGAATCTTCTTTTGCATCCTCCTGGCTGCCCCAAGATCGTGGATTGATTTTGTACGCCGATATCGACGTTCCGCCCGGCGATGAAGCGCTCGAAGTCGCTCTAATTCTATGTCGAAGTCATTTCGCGTGAAAGAGATCGTCATCATGCGAGTGGCGTTTTGCATCGTAATTTTAATCGTTTGCTCTTACCCAGAGGGTAGGCCCTCGCGGCAGGCATCTTCCATCTGAGATTTGAAGTTGGCCCATCGAATAGTCCGAATGGTTTTCCGTGTGCCTGGTCTAGACGACAAGCCTTTGATGTTCAGATTGGTGGGAATGTGGTCACTCCCATGTGTCTTAATGTCTGGAAACACTTCACACATCTGGCAAGAGAGTTGGAGACGAAAGCAAGGTCGAGGCAGCTGCCGTATGTCACGCCTCGAAGAAAGGTGGGGCTACCATCGTTCAGGAGAGTAAGGCCATAGTTGTGGGCGATGCTTGCTAATCGTCGTCTTTTTGCATTTGTCCTTGTACTTCCCCATGCTGGATGATGTGCATAGATATCTCCTATGATGACCCATGGGGCGGGAAAAACACTCAAGATATCCGCAAATCTTTTGGTATCGAAATAGCTGGAAGGCGATATATAAACGCCTATGAGAGTAAACAAGAGTTTGTTCTTTTTAACTGTGATGCATATATATTGATTGTCGTCGTGGGGCGCAATTGGTTGCATAACATAGGTGATTTCACGACGAACAAAAACGACGATTTTGCTGAATGCACCATTTGTTGATGACATCATAAATTCGTATCCTGACAGTCTTATTGGTTTCGACAAGTTGAGCTCACAAATGATAAGTGGAAACACATTGGTGTACACAAACTGACGAAAATCTGCAATTCGTCATTTTAGCCCTCTTCCATGTGTGGAGGTAAGGCGTTGTGCGCGAAAGCGGCCCTTGGCCATCTCAGCGAATAATAATTCCGCGACACATCTTGGAGAGCGCCGCCGATGTGCGGAAGCTATGTCCTCCTCACTTACGCGACACCTTTTTACGCATATAAGGAAATAATGCCCGCCGAGGCGTCATAATATTCCTTAATACTGTTGGCACGTGTGTATGTGTGCGCGCCGCTTATTGTGCATGTTTTTGTTGATGGTTTTAACCTCCTTAAGCAACGCAGGTTTTATGATGAACGCTGTATTAGAAAACAATACATTAATTTTAATGAAATCGTGCTCTTTAACATATACCAAATGCTCGATACACGTGCATATTTTTGTTTTTTTTTTGTTGTTTTTTTTTTCATTTCGTGACGTCACGGATATGATTAGCGGCCAGCACGGACACACTTCGATGGGGGTCATCACAGTGCGTCCACGACAGCCGGGAGTCGAAACCATCACTTCATGCTCACCAACATAATGTCATGGCCGTTGAGTCACACTCCCTGTGCGGGTGTGTGTGGGCGTGCGTGAACACACGCAAGCACGTACGCACATGCACAAACACGTGCGCCGACCCAAACATGCCCACGCACGCCCCTCCCCCCCCCCCCCCCCCCACACACACACAAGCACACACATATGCATGCACGCTAACAAAATGGAAGGCAGGGCGTCAGAAGCAAAAAGTCAACCACATGCGAATCAACCAAATAAGATTTGCAGAAAAAAGAAGGTTAAGCTCGTAAGTTTAAAATGTTTAGATTGGGCTAGCAGAGATAGCATCACGCTCCTCCCTTGTGGCTTGTCACATATAAAACGCCAAGTTTATTTCTTCTAAGCTTCAGCGTATTTAGTGTCCCCCGTCTGCTGTTCTCCCAATATATATATATATATATATATATATATATATATATATATATATATATATATATATATATATATATATATATATATATATATATATATATAATTTCACATATAAGCTCCCTATAGCCATCTGAAACTGTATGAGATAATATCCACGAGGCAGCTCCAATCGACCGCTGAAAGTTAATTCACGTGGAACCAGTATGGAAAGCAGCACTAAGAAAATTATGGGACTCAAATATTAAGAATGTAAATAACTCTCTCCATTTGAAAAACTCACTACGAGTCCATCGAACGAATTCTGGACCTTTAGGCGCACTTAAGCTGTAAAAAAAGATTCACGGTGGTGAATAAGAGGTCACATATGTGTGGCAATTCTTCTGACTATAATTATCTTCATAAGCAGCTCAGACTTAGAGTGTTGCTTCTAGAACATTGCTACTTTTTGTTTACTTATCATAGACCGTTGAAAATAAAGGCGCCTTCCTGGTAGATAGCCTACGCGTCTTGCCAGCAATCTAGCCAGCAAAGATGATAAAGTAAATGGGAGCTGTTTAACGTATATATGTGGCAATGAAACAGACATCAGTATTTTATGGCGTGCAATACCACAAAAAATATTTAGGACATTTTTTAGGCTATGGAATGTGCGAAAGATGGTAGTTATCTAATACGTTCCTCAACCGTTAAGTGCCTCACCATTAAAAAAAATTACAGGCCGATTGTTTGATTAATATATATACGGGCAATTGGCAGGATAGCTTTTTTTCTTGTTCCTTTCTTTTTTGTCGCGAATGGTGTAACCGCACCATTCGTGCGATTTTCGCCACGGTTAAACAAAGTGAACGAAAAGTTTCCTTCTTCCTTTGTTTTCTATGTTGTGTATGCACTTTAAGCATGCATTCAAATAAATGCTGAAAACATTTTTACTCCATTTATGCAAACAATTTTCCCTATATATATATATATATATATATATATATATATATATATCTTATGACGTTAGTGACGAAACATGGATTTTCGAATGAGTGCTGTCTGTTGTCGCCGAACCTTATGTTATCTGATTCCATCGCGTGACGCGAATGGTGTAGAACTTTGTGGAAGACACACTGGTCCAAGCGATTAGTCTGGAACATTCGACGACTGCTGTATAAAAGCCGACGCGCTCGACGCGCTGATCAGATTTTCGACGATCGCCGACAGTGTTCGCCGCTATCGTTGTGCTATAAGTGTAGCCTGTTTTTGTGGGCACAGGTTCGCCCAATAAATGTTAGTTTTGTCTTTCACAGTATTGCTACTGTGTTCTTCAACGTCACCACCACGTGACATCTGGTGGAGGTGCTTTTCGTTCATGTACCGGACGCCCCCGACAAGCCGTGATCCAAGCCCGGACCGCAAAGAGAACACCAACGTCGCCAAGACCCAGCGAGGTAGCCGCAGGCTGCAAGGACTGCCCCCGGAGCACGGACTTTTGCCTGAGACGACCAGGAAGATCGCCACGAAGTCCACCCCAATGGCAGCCCAGCGTCCCTTATCGTGCTGCAGCAACCCAGGGAGCCTCCGACGTTCCGCGGTTCAATGTTCGAGGACCCGGAAAGCTAGCTTGAGACATACGAGAGGGTCGCTGCTTTTAACAACTGGAACAGCGACGACAAACTGCGACATGTCTTCTTCGCATTGGAAGACGCTGGCAGGACGTGGTTCGAGAACCGAGAAGCCACCTTAACGACCTGGGAGCTGTTCCGAAGCGGCTTCTTGCAGACATACAGCAAGCGTCGTACGCCGAGAACGAGCCCAAGCGCTGTTAGAAACCCGGGTGCAGCTACCTAATGAAACAACCGCGATCGTTACAGAAGAAATGAGCCGCATATTCCGCCACGCCGACCTGGAAATGTCCGAGGAGATGAAAGTCCGCCTACTGATGCGAGGTGTAAAGAAGGTACTTTTCGCCGGAATGGTACGAAGCCCACCGAAGACCGTCGACGAGTTTCTTCACGAGACCACTAGCATCGAAAAGACACTGGAAATGCGGAACCGGCAATTCAACCGCCGCACGAACTCGATAAACTACGCCGGAGTTGCATCACTGGCCACCGAAGACCTGCGCGACACTATCCGAGTGGTCTTGCGCGAGGAACTACAGAAGCTGTTGCCTTCACAACAGCCTCAAGCGGCTTCGATTGCCGACGCCGTACGTGAGGAGCTCCAGCAACACCTCGGAGTACGCCCTGAATCGCCACAGCCTCAGCCGCAAGCAATGACTTACGCCGCTGTAGCCCGCCGTCACGTTCCCCCTCCGCGCCCACGGCAGGGCCCAGTGACGACAGAGTTCCATCGTCCACCACCACCCCCCCCCCCCCCGCCAGCACGCCAAGACGTCACCTCACGCGGCGTTCCAAGGAAGACTGACGTTTGGCGCGCCCCCGACCACCGCCCGCTTTGCTATCACTGCGGAGAAGCCGGGCAAATCTACCGCCGATGCCCATACCGGGAGATGGGAATCCCAGGGTTCGCCGTTAACGCGCCGCGACCACAGATTGGCGAACGACCTCGCGATATCGCCGACTACCTGGCCGCCACTCAGTGGAGCCCTCGACGACCGTCCCGTTCAACGTCACCAGGCCGCTGCCTGTCGCCGCAGCGCCGACCATACACCGGCCCAGCCCGGGGCCGTTCTGTGAGCCCATATCCGGAACACTAAAAGCAGCAACCGATGGAGGTGCGGTTGCTGTTCGTCGAACTGACGAAGATCCTCCGCCACCGACGAAGACGAAGAGACCATCTCGACGACATAATGACACGCCGCCGTCCCGACGAAGTCAGGAAGCCAAGACTGCACCGACGAAAGACGACATGACCACGCAACGTTGCAGCTTCAGTTCAGCACGACGCAGCCGTGATCCGACACCAAGACCTAACTGCAACGCCAGACAAAGAACCACCGACCTCGACGTGCTTCTCGACGGCCATGCAGTTACCGCCTTAGTGGACACAGGGGCTGATTACTCCGTCATGAGTGGACACATCGCCGCCCAGTTGAAGAAAGTTAAGACCGCATGGGAAGGCCTTCAAATTCGCACCGCTGGAGGACACCTCATAACGCCGACTGGAATCTGCACGGCAAGAATAACCACTGACGACCGGACTTACCCTGCCACCTTCGTTACCCTCCAACAGTGTTCACGAGACGTCATTCTCGGTATGGACTTCCTGAACCAACACGGCGCAATCATCGACCTCAAGTCGAAGTCAATAACGCTGTCGGAAGATAAAGCGATACCGTCAGAGAGCCCTCGTAGTCACCACGCCTTGAGTGTGCTCGAAGATCAAGTGAGCATCCCGCCTCGCTCCAGCATTGTTATTTCGGTCGGCACCGAAACACCCGCTGACGTAGAAGGCGTCATCGAAGGCGGCCAACGTCTACTGCTAGACCGTGAAATTTGCGCCGCAAGAGGGATCGCTCGACTGCATGGAGGGAAAACTGAAGTGTTGCTGACAAACTTCAGCCAGGAGTTCAAGCACATCAACAAGGGCACGACGATCGCGTACATCGAGGAAATTCTGCAAACAAGTAATGCATTTGTCCTCTCGGATTCCGCCGCATCTACCCCGACGACCATGGTTCCCGAACCAGACTACGACATTAATCCAAATCTCCCTATGATTAAGCAACAGCAGCTCAGAAGTCTGCTCCGACGGTACAAAGGCTGCTTTTCGACGACATCGAGGATTCGACAAACACCAGTCGCCAAGAAAAAGAAATGGGCATGGGCAGGACAATGAGGAGGGAAGATAAGGGTTACGGACTGGATCCCAAGGGAAGGGAAGCGTAGCAGGGGGCGGCAGAAAGTTAGGTGGGCGGATGAGATTAAGAAGTTTGCAGGGACGGCATGGCCACAATTAGTACGTGACCGGGGTTGTTGGAGAAATATGGGAGAGGCCTTTGCCCTGCAGTGGGCGTAACCAGGCTGATGATGATGATGAGTCGCCAAGCATCGCATAATCACCGAGGAGTGCGCTCGGCCACCCAGCCAGAGCCCTTACCGAGTTTCGCCGCGAGAACGTGAAGCTATAAGAGAACAAGTCGACGAAATGCTGCGCGACGACATCATCCAGCCGTCGAAAAGCCTGTGGGCGTCCCCTGTCGTCCTGGTAAAGAAAAAAGACGGAACCCTATGTTTCTGTGTCGATTATCGTCGTCTGAACAAGATCACGAAGAAGGACGTATACCCCCTCCCACGGATAGACGACGCATTGGATCGGCTCTGCAACGCTAAATACTTCTCGTCGATGAACCTCAAGTCTGGCTATTGGCAAATAGAAGTCGACGAAAGAGATCGCGAAAAGACCGCCTTCATCACCCCAGACGGCCTCTACGAGTTCAAGGTTATGCCATTTGGACTGTGCTCGGCGCCTGCAACGTTCCAGCGCGTGATGGACACTGTTTTAGCAGGATTGAAGTGGCAGACCTGTCTCGTTTACTTGGATGACGTCATTGTCTTGGCCGGAAATTTCGACGATCACCTTAGGCGGCTTGCAACTGTACTCGAGGCCATCAAGTCATCAGGGCTCACTCTGAAGCCAGAAAAATGCCGCTTCGCTTACGATGAGCTTCTGTTCTTAGGCAACGTCATCAGCAAGTCTGGAGTCCGCCCCGACCCGCAGAAGACAGCTGCCATAGCAAAGTTCCCACAGCCCATCGACAAGAAGGCAGTGCGTAGATTTCTTGGCATATGTGCCTACTACAGGCGATTTGTCAAGGACTTTTCACGCATCGCTGAGCCGCTGACACAGCTAACTAAATGTGACGCCGAGTTAAAGTGGGAAACATTGCAGGCCGACGCATTTCAAGAACTCAAACGACGCATGCAGTCGCCGCCTGTACTTGCGCACTTCGACGAGCACGCCGATACCGAAATCCACACTGACGCCAGTAGCCTACGCCTCGGTGCCGTCCTAGTCCAGAGAAAAGATGGACATGAACACGTGATAGCTTACGCTAGCCGGTCGTTGTCAAAAGCGGAAGGCAATTATTCTACAACCGAAAAGAAATGCCTCGCCATCGTTTGGGCTACAGCGAAATTTCGCCCTTACCTATATGGCAGGCCATTCAAAGTCGTCAGCAACCATCACGCCTTGTGTTGGCTAGCGAACTTAAAGGATCCCTCAGGACGGCTGGTACGGTGGAGCCTCAGACTACAAGAATACGACATCACTGTAACATACAAGTCCGGACGAAAACACTCAGATGCCGATTGCCTATCACGCGCCCCCATTGACCCGCCGCCGCAAGATGACGAGGATGACGACGCCTTCCTTGGAATAATAAGCGCGGAAGACTTCGCCGAACAACAACGAGGGGACCCGGAGCTAAAAGCCCTAGTCGAGTATTTGGAAGGGCGCACCGACGTTGTTCCTAGGGCATTTAAGCGTGGATTGTCCTCGTTCACGCTTGAAAACAACCTACTCGCGAAGAAGAACTTCTCATCAGTCCGCGCTAACTACCTTCTTGTTGTTCCGTCGGCTCTGCGTCTAGAAGTACTGCACGCCCTACATGACGATCCGACCGCTGGGCACCTTCGTTTCTCCCGGACGCTATCGAGGATACAAGAAAAGTATTACTGGCCGCACCTAACCGCCGATGTCGCCCGTTACGTCAGGACATGCCGAGAGTGTCAGCGACGCAAGACACCACCGACAAGGCCAGCGGGATTACTGCAGCCGATCAAGCCTCCTTACCGACCTTTTCAGCAGATCGGAATGGACTTGTTGGGACCGTTTCCGACACCAACTTCCGGAAATAAGTTGATCGTCGTGGCGACGGACTATCTCACCCGCTTCGCTGAAACTAAAGCTCTACCGAAAGGCAGCGCAGCCGAAGTGGCGAAATTTTTCGTCGAGAACATCCTGCTGCGACATGGTGCTCCAGAAGTC
This sequence comes from Dermacentor variabilis, assembly GCF_050947875.1. Taxonomy (NCBI): domain Eukaryota; kingdom Metazoa; phylum Arthropoda; class Arachnida; order Ixodida; family Ixodidae; genus Dermacentor; species Dermacentor variabilis. Next base: position 108,753,302 of record NC_134568.1, read on the forward strand.
CTCATCACCGACAGAGGAACGGCTTTTACAGCAGAGCTCACGCAAGCCATTCTGCAATACAGCCAGACAAGTCCCAGGAGGACAACTGCATACCATACGCAGACGAATGGTCTCACGGAGCGCCTGAACAAGACCCTCGCCGACATGCTAGCAATGTACGTCGACGTCGAGCAGAAGACGTGGGATGCGGTCCTGCCGTACGTAACATTCGCTTACAACACGGCGGTGAAAGAAACAGCACAGATCACGCCATTTAAGCTGGTTTACGGCAGGAACCCGACGACGACGCTAGACGCCATGCTGCCGCACGTCACTGACGAGGAAAATCTTGACGTCGCTACCTATCTGGAAGCATGGATAGTATGTAGGATTGAACGATTACCATAGCATTGATGGTGCGCCATAAACAACGAGGATTGTGGGTCAGTCTAGAAGGCGTCCATATATATATATTACATATATAGTTCAGATCTGCTCTGCGCCCAGTTATCTTGTCATCCGCTTTCATTTCTCCTTACATCATCATTTATAGATTTCCATAAAAAAATAATGGAATTTATCATACGCTTTTCTTGGTTTCATTGTCTGTTGGCTTCGTATGACGTCTTAGTTACCACAAGAAGACCGTCTACCGTCCCCCTGCGAGAACTTCTGCTCATCTTCGATCATTCCTTGTCAAATCAACCCGGAACTGGAACGATCTGCCGCCGGCAGCTGTAATATAGAAGCACGAATCAGACGTGTAGCCACATAGTAAATTTGCCTTTACGATGAAGCTTTATCTACCTCTTATATAATATATGCGACGAGAGAAATATTTTTTGCTCGGAACCGGCAGCACCAAATTTGAGGGTGTTTGTTGCATTTAAAATAAATAATCTGCTGACTTTACAAAACGGATTTCCAATTTAGCCCCTCAATTTCCTTAGTTCTTCAAAATAAAATAAAGTAAGCACTGAAGTATCAAATTTAAACTTTGCAAGTCAGCAAGAGAAAACTATATCACAACTGCACCTAGTAAGACATCTGAAGCGGACAAGATTGGTGTAATGCATAATGCTCCAAAATATCACTAATTAGTGAGGAAGATTTTCGTAAAACCTTCGTAAACACTGTAAAAATATCAAGTAAGCCGGAAATCTACATGTCAAATTTGTCCGCTTCAGATGCTCCCCTCCCCTACCATATGCAAATTACAGAACTTCCACATCTATCTGTATGTGGTACAGACCTACAGATTTGTAAACTATGTGCTTTTTTATCTTATGATTAGGAATTTTTGAACATTTCTTTTCAAACAATTTCGGACCCCAAATAAATGTTCTATTTTCTACAGAATGTAGAATCCTGCTTTCTCTATCACATGTAACAACTTTCGTTCATGTCGGTTCAGTGGATGTGTAATGAGAATGTTTCTGCGTTTCACGCAGATATATTTGAATATATACGGAAATAGCAGTTCTCCCAGCGGTAAAGCTTCCTCGTAATTTGCATTGTCCCAGCACCTGCCTGGCTTTCCTCGAAATATTTCAAGGGTTGTTTTTAGCGCTGCTGAAGCTTCCATACTGCTCTCTCTCTCTCTCTCTCACACACACACACACACACACACACACACACACACACACACGCACGCACACACACACAAACGCACACACGCACACACACGCACGCACACACACACACACACACACACACACACACACACAAACAAACACACACACACAAACACGCGCGCGCGCTCTGTGTTTATCCCGGGGTTGACCAACCAAACCGTGTTTCATTAGTCGAGTAAAGGGAGTGAACATGCAACCGGATCAGATTTGACTGTGGACTCCGATGGCATCCTTTCAAGTACGTATAACGACCAAGACCAAGCAAAAGAAAAAGAAACAAAGGAATGAAGACAAGAGAGAGAGAGAGAAAGGAGAAGGTCTCCTTTTTCGGCTTCCTAGATCTACTTGTTATGCAAGCTCTAGAGAGCTTATGCGCAGGTTACCTATACTGGAATTTCCACAGGACGAATATTTGGCCAATTAATGAAAAATAGTAATAGACGCCAGCGATCAAGTTAGTTCCAGAATGTCCGGCTAACTTTAGATGACCAATTAAGTACAGTCGTATGGAGACACCAGACAGACACAAATTCGAGGAAAACCGGGCATTGTCTATCGATCCAACCATCTAGCAAACACAGAGTGGCCGGTAGAAGTTCAAAAATTTCGGGGCGGAGGTTGTACAGGGCCGGCTAAGTAGGCAATATGCCCTGAGGCTTAGCATGAATTTCCCTGGCCCAGCTTCCAGAACATCACATTTGTCCTTACAAGCCGGTCATAGCAGCTAACGAATACTTTGGTGTGTTTCTTGGAGTTGTTTTTATATAAGGACGGCTTTTCGATGGCTGATATACGGTGTGGCATTACGTATTATACCTCTAAGGAGCGCCGTCACTTTCCGAGGTATTCGTCATTCGCTAGCTTAAATACTTACTTAAGCGGCATGAGCATCTCTTATTCTGAAAAAAAAAAGAAGAAGGAAAGGAACCACAACATTATCCGTAAGAAAACGGAATGATCTTGGACTAAATTCACGTAGCTTGTCGATGGCAAGTACTCCTTTCCCTTAATCGATCTCCTTCTCTAATAATATGTTCAGCATCAAGCTTGGCTGGGATAGTCTCTTACGAAGGACTCTAGCGGTAGAACTTTTTTGTTGTATCAAGAGCGAGAAAGCAGTTACAGAAAGGCAGGCGGGTTATTAGCCAAAGGGATTTCTGGTTTGCTCACCCTGCACGCGGGGTAAGGGGCAAAGAAGACAGCAAAAGAAACGAGAGAAGCACGAAGAACGTGAAGCTCAAGCACAAGTTAGGAATAACACGCAGCGCTTTCAAAGTTCATGACGCAGGCCAGTCACAACCTGAGGAGCGCGCACGTTGAGCTTGCTGATCTTCATTCCTTTTGGGGCACTGACCTAGAACCGTCTGTTATGCTAGAACAGAGGAACGTGCAGGCTTGTCAAGCAGGTTGCACAACTGTAGCATCGCCTGTTTGCTGTACATATATAGACTGGACAGAGAAAACGTGCGCGAATGTCTATATTGACAGCTACTTGCGTCGCAGATGGTGCTGATTTTCAATGAGAAAGAAGCATTTCAATGAGAAAGGGATACGAGTTTGTAAACTGGACGGCCAACCACGAAGACGCAACATAGTCTGTTCACGTCGCAATTGCCCAGGCGGAAGGGGCAGCTGTCGGTCAGAAAAAAAAATTAAAATGACTTTAGGCAAGAAATCATGGTAACATTGCAATGTCACAGTGGTGAATATACTATCGCCGACAAATGAAACGCGATATAGCTGGGGCTAACCAAAACACGTTATTTCGTTTACACTTCTAATACTTCGCATGATAATACTTCGGCTTGTACGCGTAGTTTGAGGCCCATAATCACTCAAGACATAACAGGTGTGGTAAGAACTCGCACTCTGGCGTTATTACTCGTAAGAGCAGTTCTACTTTATAATTTCTTGTTCGCGTTTTATTTTCCCGCGATATAATACAGTCACGCGCTATTGAGTGAAGCTCAGCCGCAGCGTCAGTTCGCGAAGTCGGAATGGAAACAAATCGAACATTGTCATTATACAAATCGAGTGCTTTCGTTAAGGTGTTCATTCCCAAAAGACCAGTGATATGGTGACAACCATTTAGCTAACGACGTTTGAAGGATGATATTGTCTGTGTTAATTTTGCACGGATTAGTAAATGTAACCGTGAAACAATAATTTCGCTAATATAGGGCGCTATAACGTAAAACTATTCGAAACTTTTCTATTCCAATTTTGCACTCAGCCCTCCATGATTGGTCAAACATTTTTTTGGACCACCCCCCGTTCACCTCTCTGTCACGCGTCGTTACGAAAACCGCGATAGGTCCCCATTTGATATGACGTACACACACTGATTATGCATGGTTTGACCGCACAAAAGAAAAACTTATTTCTTATTCGACTCCTTTTCGCCGTTAGAACTCGGCCATTGTCAAAAGTTTTCCGGCTGCACCCCCTTCACCTGCCTGTCACGCGTCGTCAAAAAACCACAAAAACTCACCGCGTCAAAGTGATCTGTACTCGTTAAAGATGCATTAATATGCGAACAAAACAATAATTTTCTTCTCAATAGCCGCAGGCTGCCCCGTTCCGAAAGAAATACAACACGGCTGCCGCCGATCGCTCATGCACTGGTTACTCGCACCTGCCTGAGAGCAAGGGTTTATTTGCGTATAATCAAACCTTTTGCGTGGCCGTCTAACGTTTTCGGAAACTGCCGGCACATTCACGACCTCTTTCTGCCAACTCTTCTTTGCTGAGGATCTGTTTTAGCGTAATTCTTAGGCTTCCATTGCATGCCGCCGCCATTTTAGACCAGAAAACGCAAGCTAAGTAAAGGAAAGCGGACCAATTGCAGGCGCCGGCACCACCCTCTTCGTCCGGTTATCAATTTTCAGTGCAGTGGCTCGGCCCCATCGAATCCCTCTCTACTTGAGCGTGCTCCTCGCCTCTTGTCAGCCAATTAGATAAAACAAGCCGCTCAGTATAGGCAATGTTATTCGTTTTTCAAGCAAACAAAAGTTACTTCCTACGAACGAGGAGAAGATTTTATTGGTCTCTTCAGACAACCCTGCGGGTAACCGCCCGATGCTTGCGTCGGCGATTACGCAAATTTCACGTCAGGAGATCGGTAATATTGGAATATTTTTACGTTATAGGGCCCATATATACATAACTTTACAAACGAAGCTTATCCACTCTAAACTGAAAGCAAGATTTCGGGGTTTTTCACGTTGAGTCGTTGAGTACTAAACTTTAAGCATTTAAGCCTGCATCGATGTGCCACATACAAGTGGGAGCAAAAGCGCTGAAGACACAGGACTATGTTCTGAACGCGTAAGTGTATGATTACGAGCAACTTAGGCTAAGTAAGCTCATTTACAGATATATTTTAGCAGCATTGTTTGTTGGCTTAGTTGGTATTAAGGCACACAAACAGACACAAAAGAGAAACAGACGATGCTCGTGCATCGTCCATGTTTCTTGCTTTGTGTGTGTCTTTATTCACGGCAAATTATGTCCTTCATTTATAGATGCAGCGGTGGCATGCTGACAGACGAAGGCAGCTTGGGTCCAATGTTCTGGAGCTTGTCATTTCAGTCAGAATAAAGAAAGGTAATTTCTTTGAAAGGTGCCACGGCTCAATGTTCCCAATCGACATGAAGTCGAAAGACTTTCTCCGAACTCATATTCGATGCCGGACTCAAAAAACTTATCTTAGGATACAATAAACCTGTCGATCTAAAATATGATTGCGAGCATGACATGCAAAGAAAACAAAGTGTAATTTTGCTCTTGGTAATAAAATTTTATCTCTGGTCATGCTCAAGTCAATATCACACGAGTTCGTGCGCATTGAGCGTCTGTGTTCTAAAACCACCATTCATGCAAGCGAAAAAAAAAACGCTCTCGAATGTGTAACCGCGGTTTTATCTGTGTCGACGAGGGGCAAAAGAAACTGCGAAGCCTTGCAAACACGAGATAAAATGCAGATCGATCTTGTTGCTGTCGTTTGCTTGTTGCTTCGGTGGTGTCGTACGTATTAGGTGAAGAATATTTGCTTTTTCTTTTTATTTTGACAGCGCGCTCGATAAAAACCGACGTGCAGTTTAAAGATTGTTAAAAGGTTGCCAGGATCTCAGGCTCGAACGAAATTATCGATGATTCCTATTGCACTGACGTGTTTAATTCTGCCTTTGTTACTGTGTTCAATAACGAATCTGATGCACCTGCCATTTCGCCATCGCTCAGTATATACTCTTCAATGCCAGCGATTGTTTTCAATGTGCACGGTATTTGTGGGGTCATCGGCAAATTCAAGTGTTCATCATCTTCCACCATGGACGAGATTAATTCAAAAATTTAAAAAAAAACACAAAGAATATTGGCCCAGCATATCTGTCTTTGATATTTGCCCAGTTTCTTTCTTCAGGTTTCGTTCCAGATGACTGGAAAATTGGGAAGGTCGTTCCAGTCCACAAATCAAGTAACACAACCTCACCGCTAAATCACCGCCCCGCCTCCCTAATAAGTCTCCCTTGCAAAATCATGGAACGTGTCATCTACTCTCTTATCATGGATTTTCGTGACTCGAATCACTTTTTTCATCCCCCTCAGCACAATTTCCGCAAAGGTTTTTCATGTGAGACACAGCTGGTCACCATTCTGCACGATGTTCATACTAACCTTCACACTAACGTACAAGCTGACATAATTTTTCCAGATTTCTCTAAGGCCTTCGATAAAGTCTCTGATCAGCGTCTAATATTGAAACTTACAAGACTTAATTTACATCCTGATGTTTTGAATTGGAGAATAGAATTCCTTAGCAATCACTCGCCATCTGTCTCTAGAAATAGTCGCCTATCTAGCCCTGTACCAATAACATTAGGCGTCCCTAGAGGATTTGTCCTTGGCCCTCTATTATATTTAATATATATTAGTGAGTTACATTCACATGTGTCCTCTAACATCCTGATGTTCACTGATGATTGTGTCATTTATCGCGCTATACGTAGCACCCTCAATCACACAGCCCGGCAGGAAGACCTTGACAACATACTACTAACATGGTGTGACGATTGGTTAATGACACTTAATGCTAAAAATGTAAGGTTATGTCATTCACCCGTAGCAGTAATAGCCTGGTATTTCTTTAGCAAATCGGAAGCCTGCCTCTCAAACTAGTCGAGTCATATACCTACATAGGTGTCACTGCGCGCAGTGGTCATCATCATCACCCTCAGCCTATTTTATGTCCACTGCAGGATGAAGGCCTCTCCCTGCGATCCCCAATTACCCCTGTCCTGCGCCAACCGATTGCAACTAGCACCTGCGAATTTCTTACTTTCATCGCCCCACCTAGTCTTCTACCGTCCTCGACTGCGCTTCCCTTCTCCTGATACCCATTCTGTAACCCTTATGGTCCAACGGTTATCTAACCTGCGCATTGCATGACCAGCCCCAGCTTCATTTTTTTCTCTTAATATCAATTACACTATCGGCTATACCCGTTTGCTCTCTGATCCAAACCACTCTCTTTCTGTCTCTTAACGTTATGCCTAGCATTCTTCGTTCCATCGCTCTTTGCGCGGTCCTTAACGCATTTTCGAGCTTCTTTCTCAGTCTCCAAGTTTCTTCGCCATATGTCAGCACCGGTAGAATGCATTGATTGTACACCTTTCTTTTTAATGATAAGGGTAAGCTTGCAGTCAGTATCTGACAATGTTTGCCTAATGCGCTCCAACCCATTTTTATTATTCTGTAAATTTCCTTTTCATGATCAGGGTCCCGTTGAGCAACTGACTTAGGTAAACGTACTCCACAGACTCTAGAAGCTGACTGGCGATCCTGAACTCTTGTTCCCTTGCCCGGCTATTGATCATTATCTTTGTCTTCTGCATATTAATCTTCAACCCCACTGTTATACTCTCTCTGTTAAGGTCCGCAATCATATGTTGTAACTCGTTCCCAGTGTTCATGAACAGGACAATGCTATTTGCAAATCCAAGATTGCTGAGGTATTCGCCGTCGACCCTTATTCCTAAACCTTCCCAGTTTTATAGCTTGAATACTTCTTCCAAGCACACAGTGAATAGCGTTGGTGAGATTGTGTCTCCCTGTCTGACCCCTTTCTTTATAGGTATGTTCCTGCTTTTCTTGTGGAGAATTAAGGTAGCTGCGGAATCTCTGTAGATACTTTCCGATATATTTACGTAACCGGCCGGCTATTTTCCAATATATATATATATATATATATATATATATATATATATATATATATATATATATATATATATATTCCAATATATTTACGTGGCCGGCTATATGCATGGATTGTTAGCTACCTCAGTGGCCGCACGGTGTATATGTCGACAAGTGATGGCGACACCGGACAGTACCCTATACATCGAGGTGTTCCACAAGGAGGTGTTCTCAGTCCAACTCTTTTCAATGTTGCATTGATTGGCCTTGCATCCGAACTTCCTAGCACGGTGAAGATGAGCGCATATGCGGACAACATATGCATATGGACATCTGGAGCCACCCGTCCCCAAATGCGTGCAGTGACAATCACAGCTAAGTATCTGCGGCGTCAAGGCCTCCAACTCTCAACAGAAAAATTTTCCGTGATTATATTCACGTGAAAACAAATGACCAGGTATCCGATAATCGTTAACGGAGTAGCGATACCTACGGTTACACACCACAGATTCCTTGGCTTAGTCATAGACCGGGGATTATCTTGGTCAAGACACGTCGCCCCACTGAGGTCAAAGCTGAAGAGTTTTGTTCACATCCTTCGCGTCGTTGCAGGAACAAGATGAGGCCCCTCGGAGTCGTCATTACTCCAATTGTACCAAGCACTATTCGTAGGGTATATACGGTACAGCATTCCGGCGCTCTCAAGCATGGGACTTAGCTGTGTGCGCGTGCTGGAGAGCATTCAAGCTCAAGCATTGCGCACACGTTTAGGCCTCCCACGATGCACGTCAACCAATGGAACAATAGCGGAAGCTCGTGCTTGTCCTATTGGGGTATACTTGCTCTGCGAGCCTCTTCGAATGTACCTTCGCGTGTTGACCCGACACAGGCACCATCCTGTCATCGCTCCCTGCCACCCACCCAGGTTCCAGCTTTTCAAGGACTATATCGCGCCATCAAAGCGTTTTGCCGTCTAGATTTTTCTCCCGCCTGTATTCTAAGAATACCCCCGTGGGTTCTGCCTAAACCTGTCGTTACATTGCAGATAACTGGAATTACTAAAAAGTCATCCGTTGTATCTATTGGCCTCAGGCAACTCACCCTGCGGCACATTTCTACGAAGTACGAAGATACTGTACACGTGTATACCGATGGCTCTGTCACATCATATGCCTCCACTGCAGCCTTTGTCATTCCATATATGATCATCGCTCGGCAGTTTAAACTAGACCATAGCTCAACATCAACTGCCGCAGAACTTATTGCTATCCGGGAGGCACTTCGATTTCTCTCCGAGGAGCCTCCTCACGCATGGACGATATTCTGCTATTGCAAGCCAGCTTTTCAAACGATTGACTGTGTCCTCAGACGGGGCCCGTATTATTCTATGGCTATAGAAATTACAGAACGCCTCGACCACGCAACTAGAAATGGCCACAATGTCACCTTTCAGTGGATACCCTCACACTGTGGCCTGATCGGGAACGAACAGGCTGACGCTGAAGCGAAAACTGCTTTAGATAATGCTTGTGAAGTACGCATTCCGTTCTCACGTACAGACACAAACGCCCTACTTCGTCGCGTAAACCGCAACTCTACGTTAGAACACTGGACCCAACCAGATCGACGACACAAGCGATTACACAAATGGGACCAAGAAATGAAATTTCGTATGCCTCACAAGCTCAAAAGAAGCCACACGAGCATGGTGCACCGGATTCGCCTTGGTGTCGCATTCGCCAACCGTTATAGACATATGATAGGTGGCAGTGATACTAGCCCAAACTGTGAATGCTGTTAGGTGCCAGAAACACTTGAACATATATTTTGTGTGTTTCCCGCCTAGCGCAAGAACGACAGCAACTTGTCTCTTCCATTGCAAAGATCCACGAGAGACCGCTATCGGACGAGTTTCTTTTAGGTCCTTGGCCTAATTCCAACAGCGCAGCCCTGGTAACAAGAGCCGCTATAGCTTTTCTCCAAGCCACTGGGCTAGACGCACGGCTTTAGAGAGGCCACAACTCTGTGCATTTGTATAACGCATCTCTTCCTTATACCATCATCCTTCATCAGCTCTTTCCCTCCCCGTCCCTCTTCCCCAGTCTAGAGTAGCAGGTCAGAGCAAGTTATAGCTCAGGCCGACCTGTCTGCCTTTCTGTAAATAAATTTCCCTCTCTCTACGTAACCATCCTGTACTCTTTGCTTACGTAATGCCTCTATTACTGATGGTATCTCGACTGAATCAAATGCCTTTTCGTAATCTATGAAAGCCATATAGAGAGTCTGATTGTACTCTGCGAATTTCTCGATTACCTGATTGATGACATGGATGTGATCCATTGTAGAAACTTAGTTTTCTAGAGCGTAACCTCTGTCAGGCTCCACAAAACGCAAAATTGCTTGCATACAAATCCCTTGTTCGAGCAAATCTGGAATATGCATCTGCCATCTGGAGCACACATCAAACACGCGCGTTATGAACTCACTTGAATCTGTTTAGAACCGCGCTACTAGGTTGATTCACTCACAATATCTATACAATGTCAGTATTTCTGCTCTTAAAGCCAAATCCGGGTTAACACTAGTATCCAATCGTCGACACATTGCTAGTCCTGAGCTCTATCACAAGTTCTTTTTCAGCACCCTTCATCATGCGCCATGCATCGTTACCACAGCACGCATCTCTCACCGCACCAGTCATCCGCAGCAAGTCGCACGCCCGCGTGCCCGAACCGCTCATTTTCCCGCCTCGTTCAATCCTCAAACAGCTAAAGACTGGAACGCACTTCCTGCTGACACTGTTGGCATCGTTTGCCTGTCTTTGTTCCAACAGTGTTTGATTGATCACTTTGCATATAGCTAATGATGCATACATAACGTGGAACTTATGTAAAACCCACCCCTTATGTAATACCCCCTCCGGGGTCTTTAAGGACAATAAACTGAACTGAACTTGGTGCGAGAAAGATACACCATGAAAGTTTAAACGAAGAAAATGAAACAAGTGGAAAGAAATTTCAAGGCGCAATCTCGTAGAAGGAGGCATTTGAGTCGCGTCCTTTCGCAACCTATCATTGAGATAGCACCCGTTGCTGCCTTTAAGCTATGTCTCCTGCTAAAGCAGTGTTATAACTCTGACTATCGTCTTGAACGGCATAACGCCAATTATTCTTAGCCATTTCTCGCTTTAGAAACTGTAGCAACGAGAATACGTTCCATATTCCGGCGTCGGAAGGCAAACGCAAGACATTTTCTACGCACGAGATTTAAGAGCAAGAAAAATAAAAGTGAATATTTTCCCGTAATTATCAAGAAATCCCGGCAGAGACGCAACAAGCGCATGCGAGGAATGAAAATAGAAAAAGAATAAAGCAGTGGAGCTAAATATGCTATCTTTTGTAAATATTCTACCATTCAAGGGGGATTAAAATAACCACGGTCGCTCGAACTCTCTTATGCTTGAAGAAAATAAAAAAACAAGAAACAAACAACCAAAAAAGGAACTGAGCCACGCCTCGGCGTATTTTCTTGAAATGTCTCTGCATGACAGTAAAATTACGCGAATAGCTCGCATGTTTACGTCACATGTGATGCAAACTGCCAACTTCACCACGCCTTTTCCTAGAAGCATATCTGGCGCAGGGATTTGTGTCATTCCCTTGAGAAGCGCCACATCTCTATATACAGTCAAAGCCAGTCGCACAGAGCGCGCCAAAGGGAGGTTTTATCTTATTCCTTATTTTTTTCAACAGCGCTATGAACGATGCAGTCTAGCCCTGTCAAGGCTTTCATTTTAATACACCCTGCACTGAAGGCTTAACAGTGCGATTTTTCTACTTGTATAGAACAACTTGAATGTCCAGTTTTTCTTCCTTCGTTTTGCTAACGAGCCTTTCACGTACTCCAAAACAATGAGTAGCTTACAATGGTGGCGAAGGAGACGCGTTGTTTTTGAAAGGTTCTTCAGCAGTCATCCAAGCGGCCGGCGTCATGACGCCGTCTTGTAGCTACAGACCAGGGGCAGAATTCACAAAGCTTTTCGTTTCTAAGTGAGCTTTGCCATTGGCTGGGCGCGTACGTTAATGATACACCCAACGCTACCAATGAGTATCCGCTATAACGAACAATTCTAGCGCAAGAAGTTCTCTTTTTTTTTTTGGTAATATGGTCTCAGGATCTATAAACGGATGGATGAACTTTATTGTGGTCCTTTAGGGCGCGCGCGAGCGCGCAACGGGCCGCTTCCACGTCGGGACAACCGATAACTGTTCCACAGTTCCACAGTTCCACAGTTGGACAACCGATAACTGTTCTTCGAGGTTGAGGCTGCGTAGAACTGCATCCCAGCGTGAAGTGTTGCTTTCATCGCCGCGTAGCGCGGTGCACCACCGGAGCATGTGATCCAACTTCGCTAAGTCATTGCATAGTGCACATGCATTTGTTGTCTGAATTCCAGGATTTATATCCACAAAGAATTTCGCTCATCAGCGCTCTTTGCCACTGGCCAGCCGCCTTTGATATTGATATGTCTGTACTCAGGATCGGCTGGAATTTGCTCTTACGAACAAGTGCAGCGCATACGTGCTTTTTTATGCGTAGCATTATATGGCTGTCGGTATGGTATGGTATGGTATGGTATGGTATCAAGTGCTTTATTGGGTCCTGAAGGTCAACCCTAGGTTGACGTAGGCCGCTCCCACGTTGGGACTGTCAGGCCGAGCCCTTCAACCAAAACGCGGGGCTTCTGGACTGCCCGTAATTGTTCAGAGAGTGATTCACTGTGTAGCATTTGCCGCCACCATTCTTGTTCCTTGTCACAGTCTGTGAAGACCGCGGGGCACTGTCAAAGCATATGGTCAAGCGTAATGATACCATTGCATTTATGGCAATTGGTTTGAGTTTCCCTCTCCGGATAGATCCCGTCAATAAAATCTGGACTTGGGTATGTCCTTGTCTGTAGCAAACGTAATGTGACCACTTGGGCTCTGCGAAGCTTACCGTGTGGCATTGGGTATTCCCTTCTGCTGAAGTAATAGTGTTTCGTGATTTCGTTATATTTTAATTGATCCCTGTGTTCCTCGGGTGAAGTGTAAGTTGCTCGGCCTTGAAGAGCACGGCTAGAAAGTCCTCGTGCTGCTTCATCTGGCACCTCATTGAGGTTTATACGAGTTCTGTCCGCTACCCCCAGATGTGCAGGAAACCAGCGTATTTCGATCCTCTCACTGTTGACCTTCTCTAGTAACCTTGTTGCTATCCGTGTCACATATCCGTCAGTAAAGTTGCGTATGGCTGTTCTGGAGTCGCTGTAAATATGTGTCCACCGATTAGCCCGGATGGCTAAGGCGATTGCTACTTGTTCTGCTGCTGTTGGGTGCTTGGTATAGACGGTGATGGCATCCCGTATGTTACCTTGAGTGTCTACAACAACGGAGGTATACGCATCCTTATTTTTAACCCAGGCAGCGTCAACGAACACCGCCTGCTGCTTATGTTGATCTATGTCTTGAAGGAGTGCCTTGGCCCTTGCCTTCCGTCTCTAGAGGTTGTGCGTCGGGTGCATGTTCCTAGGGAACGGGCTCGTTTTAATTGTTTGTCGTAGTACCGCTTGCAATTCTGTTAATAATTCTCCTTTGTTGGTGCGGTTGTTCATTTCGACGCCTATTTCTTCAAGTAGCGCCCTCCCATTTCGTGTCCCCATTAGTCTCTCCTGGTGGGCCACCTGTTGAGCCTCAGCTATCTCTTCTAGTGTGTTATGCAGCCCTAGGCGCAATAAGCTATCATTGGCTGTGCTGATGGGAAGTCCTAGTGCAGTCTTTATAAGTCGTCTGATTAAAGCGTTTAGCTTGTTCTTATCAACCTGTGTCCATTGTAGCATGCCTGCCACGTACGAGAAGTGGCAAAAGGCGAATGCATGTACCATTCTTATGGCACTGTCTTCTCCTGGACCCTTATGCCTGTTGGTAATTCTACGCAGAAGCCTAATGACTCCTTCTGACTTGTTATAGATATGTTGTATCATCCTGCAGTTAGATCAATTCGGTTGAAGGAGAAGTCCTAGCACTCCACCTGCCTGACTGGTTCCCTATTCTTGGCGTATATGTCAATGCGGGGTTCTTGCTCTGGGATATATCCGTACGGCTTGCGCCCACGCTGCCTGCTCCGTAGTACCAATAGTTCTGATTTTTTAGCAGAGTAGTTCAGTTCCATACCCTCAAGTATTGTTTCCATCACATGAATGCTTTCCTGTTGTTTGGTCTCTGTTTGCCCCATATTACCTTCGGCACTCCAGATTGTTACATCAACTGCATATATTACAAAGTGGATACCCTCAATCTGAACGAGACCTCGAGCCACTTTTGACATTGCCAAATTAAATAACATGAGAGATACGACAGACCCTTGTGGTGTCCCACGATTCCCAAGTCCCAGGGTTGTCGATTGGAGTTCGCCTAACCTGAGACAAGGAAAATGGCAACCGAGAAAGACCGACTATATTGTGCAGTCGCTTGCCCAATCCCATCTCCGAGAGGATATCCAATATGGCTCTGTGTTTGATGTGATCAAAGGCCTTTTCTACATCTAGGCCTAGGAGAACTCTCGTATGTAGCGGGCTAGCAAGAAGAAGGTGATGTTTGATTAAAAGCATTGCATCTTGAGTCAAAAGTTTAGGACGGAAACCGATCTGGTTATGCGGAAGAACATTTCTGCTCTCTACATACTTAGTCAGTCTATTGAGTATGACATGCTCCATGGTTTTGCCCAGACATGATGTTAACGATATGGGCCTTAGGTTATCTAGATTGAGTTGCTTGCCTGTTTTGGGAATAAGAATTCTGTTAGCAATTCTCCATTCCTTCGGATAATCACCGTTTTTCGAGAGTTCGTTGAAATACTCTGGTAAATATTTTATAAAATCATCGTCCAGATTTTTCAACAGCCTATTGGAAATCCCATCTGGACCGGCAGCGGCTCTACTCTTGCACCCACCGTGTTTGCTCAGTGGCTATGGTGTTGGGCTGCTGAGCACGAGGTCGCGGGATCGAATCCCAGCCACGGCGGCCGCATTTCGATGGGGGCGAAATGTGAAATCACCCGTGGTGCTTAGATTTAGGTGCACGGTAAAAAACCCCAGGTGGTCGCAATTTCCGGAGTCCTCCACTATGGCGTGCCTCATAATCAGAAAGTGGTTTTGGCACGTAAAACCCCATAATTTAATTTTTAACACTGACACTCTTCAAGACTGCAGTAGATAAAACAAAGTGGGGACAGACACAGTTGTTTTCTCGAACCCTAGGATAAATTGAGCGCACTATAATGCATATAGGCTGCACCTTCCCGTTCTTTAGGAATAAATGTCGTGCACGTAGTGTCACGGATATACGGAACTACGGCTGGCCTTATCTTAATAAAATGGGATTCGTAATTCAAATAAACATACTAGCAGCAGACTGCCGCCTCGCTGACTGGCATTGTATGCCAAGCAACTGTGTTTACGGGCAGAGCGATTTGTACTAGAAGGAGTGACGTACGCAGGATTTTATTTTACCGGTGGAGGGGAAGGAGGCGGTGTAATAAAAAAACAAGAAGAAGGAGATCACGAAAGGACAAAAATAGCAAGGAGCACGAAATGCAATAACACGAAACTGTCTTGAACAACGAATCAAACAAATCTAAATCTTTTAAAATGTACCTTCGGGACACCGTGGGCGTTCTTTACATGATGTGTGAGTTTTGTTTTTGTTTGTCTTTAGAGACAATTCAGAACGGTTGATTGACGTGGTGAGAGCAGACCTCGAAGTCGTGTAAGCTTGGTGCCTGGCCTGTGGCAGAAAACTGATCCGCAGCCACTATTTCATGGGAAAGAGAGTTCGTGACCTCGGCCATGGCAGTAAATGCACCACAAATTACCACGATGAATAAACGATGCACGCTCGAAAATTCGGCTAAAGATGAGCTGGTGTAGTTGCATAATAAAGCTTTAAAGCACCGAAACTGTAATAAGCATAGTTGTCTGCCCTTGGTGGTGGTGGTGGTGTTGCAGCAAGCGGCGTTAGCCTGGCATACATAGCCGGCAATTGTTCCGCCTGAGCCTCATATGGGTGTCACAGTGTGTGTCACCAGGTGTCGAAGAGCCCTGTGTCTCAAATGAAGGCATTCAGCAGTCGTTGCGCCCTCTTCTTGATTGTCGCAGGCCCTCCGGGGAAAACGACGTTTTCAAAGGTAGTGTGCGAAAGACCATTCTTTTGCAGGCTGTCGACCATCGCTTTCCTTTCTATGTCGAACTGCAGGCATATCCAAATGAAATGCTCGATGTCGGCAATCTCGTCGCAGAAGGCACAGAACGTGGAAGCGCATCGTCCGGTCTTGAATAACCAAGCCGGGGTGCACGCGGAGTTGGTTCGGATGAAGTACAACAGCGTTGCTTCTTCCCGAGTAAGTCCATGAATCACAGAGGCTGCGAGTGGAGCCTGGTAGATCGCCCTAAAGTGATTTCGGATTACATTCTTAGAGTTCTGAAAAAACTTTGGCGCTCTTACTTTTGGGACACATCTCAGTGCCCGGCGTGCAAGACCGTCAGCTTCTTCATTTCCTTCAATTCCCACGTGGGAAGGGATGCACTGAAATTTTACGGTAAATCCCTTGCTCATTAAAACTTTGATGAGTGCCACAGATTGCCTTGTAAACTTGTCTTGAGGTAGGCCACAGTGTAATCGTTGTAAAGATGATTTTGAGTCTATCAGCACCACGCCGTCACGTGCGGAATAAGTGCGTAGTTTTCGCAAGGCCGCGGAAGTGGCGGCACTTTCTGCGGTTGTAGATGACACTACACGATCCAGGCGGCCAGACCAGGACACAAGCAGGGAGGGCATGCAGAATGCCGCTGCGCAGCTCTCCGTCTGTGCACACACCGACCCGTCTGTGTACACTTGTAGGTGGCTTTGAAACGCTGTGCTCAAGTGGTCTAGCACAAGAAACTTCGCTTCGGAAGTTGGAATGGTGCGTTTCGCCGGTAGATTGGGTACACTGAGGCTGCACGTAACGTCCAATAAGGACCATTGCGGGTGGAGGCGACTCCGCTTAGGCCACTCCAATCCTAAAAATCGATAGGTGTTGAGCGCCGCATGGAAATGAGAGCGAGTTATTGCTCTTAGCCGCCGGAGAAGCGCCGCGCCTGCGGGGGACTCGCCCAGCCTTGAAAGCTGCACCAGCGTGGCCTGAGATGCCAAAAGGCGGATTGGAAGAGAATCCGCTTCATTATTAATCTTCTTGTTTGAAGACAAGTGAGGAACTCCCATCGCTAAGCGAAGTCCCTTTCTGTTCACTGCCTCCGAGTGCTCGAATTGGCTTGGTGATGGTGATATCAGCGGCAGATGGTAAAGAATGCGGCTCGTTATCAGTGTAGCGTTCAGTTTAAGCATTGACATAGGATTGTTCCCCCAACGTACACCTGCCATTCGATGAAGTGCGTTGACTCTTCGCACTGATGCAGCCACAACACCTTCAAGTGCGCGTTGCCAGAGTAGCTTGCTGTCGATCGTGATGCCTAGGAATCGAACACTAGTTGCACGACGAATTGGATGGCCTCTAATACTCAGTGACAGGCGAGTTGACTTGCGCCTAACTCCCGGGGAAAACATGAAGACAGATTTTTCCGCTGATAAACATAGGCCAAGCGTCGATAAGTGGCGATCGATGACGGAAATGGCACCCTGGGCTATCCGGGCCAAACGTTTGTGCTTGTACCCCGAGATCCAAATGCAGATGTCATCTGCGTAGATGGACATTTTAACAGCCGTCCAGCCTACCTTTAGTGCCTCTGCAAGGGTGGCCATGGCAATGTTAAAAAGCAAGGGATATAGGTCGAAAGCGTGGCAGTTTGGGCGAGTTGGTTTGTCATGACTTCTTTAGGCTTATAGCGCAGCTCAGAACCAGCAAAAAAGGAAGGTCGAAGGGGTAATGAATAGGAACGGAGAACAGGGTGAGCGCTAACTTCCAACTGATGGTTTATTTCGTGACTCGGAATGCTACTTATACAATCAGCGAACCATGTGACATGATGAGACAACAACACAAAACCAAGCAACAGAAGCAAAAGTAACCATGTGAAAAAACATATCCAGACAGCCTGTGACGGTAGTCCGAGATACGCCAATTCATTGCTTAATAACGATAATGAAGGTGAGCTTAAACATGCATGACCAAGACCTATGATAGCTTTTGCTTCAATGATTTTAACTTCGAAGTAGGAAGTTAGCGCTCACCCTGTTCTCCGTTCCTATTCATTACCCCTTCCACCTTCCTTTCTTGCTCGTTCTGAGCTGCGCTACAAGCATAAAAAAGGGAGATAGGATACTTCCTCGTGGGACGCCGAGGGAAATGCATCGCTTTTCACTCATTATATTACCGAGCTTAACCTGAACATGTCGCTCTGTATGAAATTCATAGACGAAGCGAAGAGCATTTCCAGAGACACCCTGGGCTTGGAGTCCGTTGACGATGCCAGTACGAAGCACACAGTCTTATGCTTTGGCCACGTCCATAAAGATGGCGAGTGTCTAAAGGCCGTCGACGTGATGGTGCTCGATGTAGCTTAGTAAGTCAAAGACCCTGTCCTGGGCACTCAACCGTGATGTTAGGGATACTGGCCTATCTGAGGCAAGGTTCTCAGGATCCTTTCCAGACTTGAGCACTGGCACACCCATACTGTCTTCCGCGTTACAGGGATCTCTTCTGTACTCCAGACGCGAATAAATATGTCCAAAAGAGCTCGCGTTCGCTCGTATGGCAGATTTGTCAGCATCTGCTTGCTGATCAAATCGGGAACCACAGCACAGCATCTTTTTAATCTGCTAAGCGCCAAATCCAACTCACGAAGGGTGAATGGTGTATCCATTGCATGAAATGATTGAGATGACAGAGGAGTCACCATTCCCGCTGATCTGCCAGATGTGTAATGCCTGCCCTAACTTTTCAAACTGCAATTATATTCATACATTCTTTGTCCATGCCTTTATGGCAAATTAATTGACCAAGCTTGGCGCAAGCAATTGTTCATGAAAATGGTAATAAATGAACGACGTATCAATGCACATAAGATGAAACCAATGTGTTATTTAATGGGCATGCCTGCTGAATGGCGTCTTTTACGGCAACCTGCAGGCTGTGGGCGGCGCAGCCAAATCGAAATTGCTCCAACTGATGGAACTCGCCTAAAAGTCATTGGTTAAGCGTTCCGGGCAGTCGTCAAAATTGTCCTAATCATCGTCCTCTTCAGTCTCCCATTCGGTAAATGCAAATGCCTTTATCATTGATGAAGCGTTATCTGTCACCACGCGAAAGACCTGGAAAACGAAACAAAACATTTAACGGAGGCGAAATCGTACGGAAATACACATTTCACCTTGTCAGCGATCTTCCACTGCAGCATCGCTGCGTCATACTCGGAGCGGGTCCGAGCAACGGAGGAGGTACGTGTGAGCTGTGAAGTCGCTGTCCACGAATGTTGCTTCTACAGCCAGGAAGCCCTCCGCAGACCGCGATGTCCACAGCTCTAGTGCGATACAGACGTACCCCGCTCCCGCCAAAGACGATGATATGTTAGTCCGCAGCGCTGATACTTTCCCGGGCAGGAACTTCTCTATGAGGTCATTCCGCGATAGCAACTTGTAGCCTGGGACGGCGACCTGAATCTGAAAGAATACAAATCACTTACTTTGATGAAAGGCGGCTTATAATATTGTCAAACTCACCGTTACGAATTGTTTGAATCCCTCCCTCTCGACAACATGAAAGGACTCCGTGTCAGCGCAAGTCATGTTGGTTATGGCGTCGTCAAGGGCTGCCTTTCGATGAACAGGCACAGAGTTCACCCAGCGGTGAATGGCCAACGTCATCTTCGTCTGGCTTGCCAACCCTTTCTCTTGTTGCGGGTACTCACGTTTGTGCTTTCTTTTTAGGTGCTGACTGAAATTACATGAAACTCCGACAACAGCATCTATAGCTTCGGAGCAAAACTTGCAGCGTGTAGCTTGTTTGTTTTCTTCGCGGGTAATTTCAAAAAATTGTTTCCAATGTGCCATGTTGACATACTTACTGTGTGCGTAAGTCGATGAGCGCAGGAGCCAGTGTGGCAGTGCGTTATGGAAGCGCTTTTTATTTGCAATAGAAGGCTCGAAAGGAGGGTGGAGATGATAGCACGTGAAGCCGATGGCGATGCTTCGAAGCATTGTCTAGCATTTACTGTATGAGCGAGCTGCTAAATGAACCGGTTTGCTTCTATAGCCGCCAACAAGCGCAAGCGCGGCGGACCTTCCCCTCCCCCCCTAGAACTGAAGCTCCCTAGAACAGTATGCCGCCGCCATAGTTCCGCACGACGGATACCAACGGCATTGAACCGTGGTTACGCGAGGAATCGAGACAAGCTTCGGATCAACTCAGTCTATGAGGACATAATAGTAGTAGGCGCGTTGCTTATAAATGTACCGTGCTTGTAATCAGCCAAGCCTTTTTAAAAATACTGTTTTATTGTTAAATTCGAGGCTCTGACTTACTAATGCTTGTGCGTGGGCTGGTTAGTTCTTCGGCATATTTTGACAAAAAACAGCGCACGTACGAAAAAGCGCCGCACGACTAGTCGTGTAGAACTTTTTTCAAGTGAAGCTTGTATTGACTCACTCGTGTCAGCGTCGGTGTTGGTGTTGCCATACGAAAAAATTCAAGCAGCGCCAAAATAAAAAAACGCTTTTCAGGCTGCGGATTCCAACTACCTACCTCCGGGCTGCGAGACCACTACGTTAACCTATTCAGCCACTGTCGGTTTTTCTTTTATTGCCGCTTTCGACACTATTCACAAACAATAAACAAAAGATAAAACATGTCAACAAGGAGTCGCTTCATCAAACACGCACTTTAAACGGGGGTTTTATATGCATGAAGGAGTGATTGGAAGACGCCTGTGATTGGCAGCGCGCATCACAGGCGCCCCCCTCCCTCCGGAGGAGGGAAAGCGTTTGATCGCCTGTTCGCTCGCCTCGCACCGGCGGTTTCACACTGTTAAGAACGGCCCAGCTGAGGTGCAAGTTTTGCCAGCCAGTTGCGACAGCGGCGGCAAACTTTTCGTGGAACGCCACCACAAACCTTGTGGAGTCTCTCACACCCATGCTCTTGGGACAAAGGAACGACAACACAGTAGTGCAAACAATCACAAGGGCATTTATTGCACCTTTCATAGATCAGTGCCTGCTAGCCGAGTTGCTGTCCACAAAACATGCCGATGGGCGCGCGACAAATCTAGAAGTCTGACTCACCGCGACCGGAAGCGAGCGAATATGTTCGCCCCATGCTGGATCCCAACGCCTGGTCCTTCGCGTGTATGGTCACGCGAATCGTGGCGCGTTCGAAGGCGGCCACGCGAGGCGGTCTCGCAGAAGCATCGGTCGCCGCGCGCCGACCCCCCGGGGAAGAGGGTCGCTCCACGCGCGGCACGGCACGTCCGTGCTGCTTGCTGTCTCGACCCCAAGCGAGCAAGCGGCTTCCTTTCGGCACCCAAGTAACCTCGCCTGTCGGCGGCGTTAGCAGCGCAACACTCGCGCCATCTCTCGCAGTGCGCCCCAACCACATCGACCGCCGTGGGCATCACGCAGGCCACGCGGCGAAGCCGGATTACAGGAGACGCGCCATGCGGGAAAAACATATCAGGAGACGCGCGAGAGTCGCGCATCCCCACAACCTCTAGCCTCGGCGTCACGAAGTCGACTGTGTGTGGGGAACAATACGCGCGTCCTCAACTCTCTGTCGCTGGAGCCGAGTTCGACGAAGCAGGCTTTGTGCCTGCACTCACCACCGCGGACCTGATCTGCTATGAGCGCGGGGGAGTTGCCGCGGGAACGTCTAGGGAGACCCCTTCCCACGTGCCGCTCAAGACGCAAGACTATGGACACCACGGGGCCGCGCTGCGGGGTCAGCTCGGGGAATAAAAGGCACCTTTCCTGACACAAGCCTCGAGTTCTACGAAGTCCGTCTGACGTCGGTTCCAGACCGTGAACCTTGCCCAAAGAAGTGTGCGTGTGCGTGTGCGTGTGCGCGTGCGCGTGTGCGTGTGTGTGTGTGTAAACTGTCCCGCAGAGAAGCGACTTGTTTACGATGACTGGACGAACGTTTCCGTCACCTTGGGATCGAGGGGGACCGAGTGTTTATAAATCGCTGCTGTGCGGATGCTCACTACGCTTTCTGAAGCAGTCATGCTAGACTGATGAACTGCATGTAGATGCTGTAAATAAACCCATATTCCTCGTTCTCGATGAGAAGCAGTCCTTCCCTTCATCAACGTCCTCAGCGGGATAAGTTGGACGACGGCACGGGCCAGCTACCTTCTAATTCATGCCGGACTCCAATCTTGACAACGGGTTACGAGCGATGGGATTGAGCCCCCAATTCTAACAACATCAGTTCAGGCCCGGCAGTCAGAGGGGGCGGCCGCGTTCGGTTCTTTCTGCCGAAGAGCAGGCTGCGTTGAAGGAGCGGGAGCGAGCCGCACGTCGGCCGAAGAACAGGCAGCGTTTAATGAACGCCGCCGGGAATTCGCTCGAGATAAAGGCTCGTCGTCGACGTGCCGACCTCGCCGTGAGGGAGCGCGAAGCCGAGGCGTTACGACAACGAAGAGCCGCGGTTGCCGAGCTTCGCTTGCACCTCTCTTCACAGTAGTGGAAGGGCGGTCAATTTTTGTTTCGCTTGCTTTCTTTCTAGCTTGGAAAAAAGATTTATGAAGCGCGTATTAATCAACAAAAAGCAGGATCGGGAACTTTTCAAGATGGTCGACAATTTTCTCTTCGACACTTTTGCTGCGAATATAAAAATTAATGAAGTTGATTCATAATAAGTTAGATATGTAATTAGACGAAATACAAAAATAGCGTCACTTGCTCCGAGTGATGGCAAACAACATTACCTTGGTTCTGTCCAGCTGCGTGGCACTCGCATTTTTTTTTTTTTTTACTCTTGGCACCAGTTACGCGGGACACCCTGTACGCTTCAGCACAGCAAGTTTTCAGTACTGCTTGCCTTTCGACTCGAAACAAGAACTGCAGGTGCCGCTGACAAATGCGAACGTTGCGACTTCGCCATCACGGATGCGAGCCCCAGAAGGCACGACGGCACGAAGTTAAAGCGGATAAAGCACAATCAGGAAACCGCCTAAACGGCCGAGCCGACGCCACCACAAGCGCGCAGACGGAAGCTGCATAGCGCTCACCTGAGCGGAGACCGTACGGGCCTGGTGATTGCTCCGACGTGGGCTGTTGGAACATTTCGGGGCGCTCCAAGTTGGATTTCAGAAATCTGAAAGAACCAACCAATGCAGTCGGAGCACCCTTTTTCGACCGCCCGAACAAAACGACTTTCTCTGGAGCGCTCCGCAACGACCACCCGAAGATGTCTTTAGAGACGCTGTAGAGGAAGATGCCGGATGAATTTTAACCACCTTGCAACTTTTAACGTGCACTTCAATAAACTGCGAACGTTTTACATTCTGCCCCTATCCGAAATCATCGTTGCGGTCATGAACCAAGCCCTCGACAACTTCTTTAACAGAACATTATTATCCCTAAGCCACACACACACATACACAAAGAGAGAGACAGAAAACAGCAAGAAATCAAATGTACCGTATATATTGTTTCTGTTGTTCTTGCGCAACACGTGGTTTTCTCAATTACATGAAACCCGTATGGGAAGTGCGAACGCTGCGCACGTGCGCCGCATGCGCCGTTTATGCTTTTTTCAACAGCTTCAGTCTGCCCCTAACGGGAACTGAACACGCGCACGTGCACTGTCTCAAATGCCCCTGTCTCTCCCCTATATTTCAGTAGTGTGCAACGCATTGTGCCTACCTACCATATAGCGCTAGTGCTAAGCGCATACACTAAAGTACGCACGCAAATGACACCGAGCGAACGCGCCCCCGCAGTCCTTCCTTTGCACGGCGCCTGTCGCGGAACGCGCAACGTACGATTGCGAAATGAATGGCTCTCGTTTTTCCTGTTTTTTTTTCTTTTTTTTGGGGGGGGGGGGGGAGTAAGGGAAGAGAAGGTTTCTATGCTCACCGCCCATGTGTTTGGCAATTCTTTCGCGCGGGCTCGGGGTGGTTTCCGCGCTCAAAAGTGCGCATCCCTGACTCGCCTCTCTGGGAGAACGCGGCGGTACGTGTGCATGTGCATGTATACGCCGAGTGCGACAAAGGATGCCATTCTCGCAGAGCGATTCACAAAGTACGCGGCGCAAGGGAGTAGACGATGTGCGCTGAGGGGCCGAAAAAAAAAAACCAACGGCGCACTACTTTCCATCCTCCGCGTAGCGAAGGAACTTCGCTATATAAGCACGCGTATTCCCGTGGAAAGGCACAGGCAACGCACATTTACGAGTGCCACTATTAAGTATACGGTGCATCACATATCTCCTAAATGCATGCGCCATGTCCTGCTTTCGCCCATACAGGAGTCCATCACGGGAGTACGTGTTTCATTCCGTTCTGCATATTTGCTTCAGTCACGGTGTGCGGCAAAACATCTTATCTCTCATCAAAGAGGAAATAAATATATGGAAAAATATATAAAAAAAGAGCAGCTTGATAAAGTGCCATGTACATGCGGTGTATTTCTTTTTCACTTTGATACTTTTTTTTTCATGCAAACGGTGCACCATGAACGCTGGCTCAGTAGCAGAACGGCGTTCGGAGAATTCGTATTAAGTTCACCGCTCATCGTACTGAGCAGCATTGAACAAAAAAGTATAGCTATTATCAACGTCTCTTTAGGAAGAGCACCCCTCGTCGCAGTTGTGAAAAGGGCGCAGTTCAGACCCCCGAGGCTCGTAAAATGTCCGAGACAGGACGGGATGGCTCGCTGATGCCTCAATCCTAATACAGCCACTTTGGAAACTCGCCTATCACGTCTGGGAGGCACATAATGGACGCCGTAATTCCGAAACCGAGACGATCTCTATAAGTAGGGCCATATTTCGTTTATCGATTATGCTAGGAATATCTATCGATAACGTAGCGAGAAAGGCGCACTACACTGCGCTTGTCCGCTCCGAAAAGAAGAATGAATCGCAAGCGCGCCTGGACACATTAATTACCAATTTGCTACCCGAAACGGCTGAGACTTCAATCTAGTTCAGCTCAGCGATTTTTCTTTACTTATATAAATATACATAAGTACCACAGAAAGGCGAAACGAAAAATGAAGACCGTGCACAGTTTTCTTTCTTTCCGCTTCGTCGTCGTCTCTTGCGCTGTCATTAATCGTGTCGAAAACAATGGACAGCGCTGATTTTTCCCGTGAACGCAACCACAAGTTTTTCCTGCAATTTTCAGGTGGGTGTTAGTGAACTTGCACTGTACTGTATCAAATCATTTGCTATTGCTGGGGTGAAATACACTGCTCATTACCTAGCATATGCAGAGTGGCTCTCAAGGCTGTACGGGATTTTATCGTGGACAGTTGTATGGAGGGATACTTCGAGAAAAGTAATTTGTGTTATACAGAAATGAATGCAATGGGTGCGTTTCTATTGCTATGCTTTTACGAAAACAAATATGTCTGTTCAAGTATGTATTGTTCTTGTACTCTTTTCTATCCTTCATCTTTCTGTTTCTCTTCGTGATCCCTTTGTTTTCAGTATATTTTGTCATTTTGTTACCTTTTCTTTTATTACATGGGTTGATTTGTTCCCCCGAGATTCTGGAACTTCCAAACTTATTTTACAGTCAGACTTCCCATTTCTCACATCTAATGAACAAGTAGCAGACAGTGGAAACACGAAATAACTTGCCTACTCAATTATATTGCGAATTTACAGTCAACAAGAGCAAAAAAAAATCACATGTGCACTATGAAACAAACAAACAAATAAACGCAGAAAAGTAAGCGCAGCTGAAAAGCGTTAATGTAGACGCAGTGTTTTTCAAATTGCTCTGCCATCAAAATTCACCAACCAGTCTTCCACAAAGGCAGCACTACTCTATCGGGCTGATAATGCATAGTACTTTTTAATCAATGTGACAGTGAATATAATACGTACGCGCAAAGCAATGATGCACACGAACGCAAACGTAGAAGAGTAGCAGGAGCATAAGGTGCCACCTTAGAACGCGTGCTTTTAAATAGTCCAAAAACCACGGGCATGTATACACATGCATATACTCTTAAGTATAGCCCTAAAAAACGACAGAGTGGCGCTTTCAGGGAAGAACTCTCTTCGGTTTTCCTGGAACAAGAATCGCAGCCAATATAAATTTCACTCGTGCTTGAACGAAATACGCCTCGCTGATATATGACCTTAAAACTACCGGATTTTAAGTTCAGCTCAGTTATTTTTTTTTCCACTGAAAGCGGCGCATGTTTCTTTTGAGTTATTGCGCTTAGCTGTCTTATCCGAGGGCTTTACGTCCATTTTCTTGTGCGTTTTTCTGCAGGTGAGACCCAGTTTTTCTCGCAGTAAAGGGGTGATAGATATTTCCGAAAGAACTGTCTAGACGTCCTGCGAAAGTAGTCGATCCTCTGGAAGAAAAATAGAATAGAAATAAAAGCTAAATAAGGTCACCCATAGCATCATGACTCAGTCCTTTTACTTGAACAGCATACAGACCCCAGAGACAGCTTTTATCTGTATGGTCCATTTTTGTTTTCTTTGTTTTCTTTCTTTTGTACATCATAACCAGGGGCAGTGGCTAGACTAATGAAGATGTTTCTTAGAAAAATTTTGAACTAGCGAATAAATTCTGCAAAGGTAAACTTGGTTGGAATGTCGCTTTTCTGCCGCCATAGCTCAGTCCATCTTGGCTGCTATGCGATCATTGTTCTATATATAAATATAAGACCCCAATTCTCTCGAAAAGCGTTGCACCGTCATCGTTCTCTGGCTCTTAATCCTCACCACAAGTTGGCTTAACTGAAACATGGCCTTATTTCCCAATATTTCATAACAACGTTCAAGTTACTGACTAACTCGTTTTGGCTAGACAAGAAACCTTGCAGAGGAGCTGGCGTCATCGCGGCAAATTTTTCGTTGTACCTAAACTGGTCACTAGCTTTCCAGTATCTCTGTTTCTGTCACTGCCTATACCATGCTTCTAGGTGTTTTGTATCACCCACATGTTAAGCACTCGTGCAATGAATTTCATCTACTGAAACCAATCAGCTTAATCGCGTTATAAGCAACATGACCGATTCTAATTGCACTTGCAAGCTGGCGATACCTGGCAATAGTAATTTTCATGAGAGTAATTGGACTACAGTCTGACAGTTCCGGTCACACTGAGGCACATGCCCCTGCTGCGGTCGTGAATTTTCTCTTACGCAGCTGATTTGTCGTCTCACATAGTTATTAACTACATAAACTAATGTTCTGGTTTTGATTCTGACAAATGATGCTGACGCAAGCTAAGAAACACTCCATTTATACGGCACGCTGTTATTTCTGGCCGCGTTCTTCTTTCGTGGACAAACACGCAAGAAGGTAACTCTGGACAGCACGTAAGGTTTTATAGAAAAGCTAGCTTTACAGGAATAAACACCTAATCGTCTATATTTATTAGCCCCTTTGTCCCCCTGCATCTGGCGATATATATATATATATATATATATATATATATATATATATATATATATATATATATATATATATATATATATATATATATATATATATCTGTGACACTCCATGGATGCATGTCCGGCTGATAAAAGTGAGAACGGCCGCTCTTCTAGCTGACAATGCATAAACGTTTCACGCCTGTAATACACGCCTATGCAATTGTGCCGTAGTCCATTCGAAGTCGCCCATGCTGAACCTTAATTCTACAATGCCAACACGACAAAATTGGCTGCTTTTGGGAGGCCGCGTATAGGGAAGTTTTCTTCGTGGCGTCCGAAGGCGTATAGACGCTGCGGTCTGGGGTGGCGCTGTGGCGCATGTGTGTATTACTAATGCGATTAAGATGCTTTCTACTTCCCCCCCTTATTGATTTAAAAAAAAACGTTTTCATGATACGGTCTGTCGCTACACTGCTTCAACGCTTATCACATTAACGTCGACAGACATCGTAAGACCCGCCGTAGTTGCTTAGTGGCTATATGGTGTTGGGCTGCTAAGTACGAGGGCGCAGGATCGAATCCCCGCCACGGCGGCCGCATTTCGATGGGGGCGAAATGCGAAAACTCCCGTGCACTTAGATGCACGTCGCAGAACCCCAGCTGGTCCATATTTGCGGAGTCCCGCACTACGGCGTGCCTCATAATCACATCGTGGTTATGGCACGTAAAACACCATTACTTAATTTAAATTTAGTCATCGTAAGGTGAGTTCTGCTAAACTTGTTTCCCTCTGCAATCTACGCACTGGCTCTGCTAGTGTTTTACAGTAATGTTATAAAATTTTCAAAATGCTTTGGTATTGTCGTTATTTTTGTTGGTGCTTCTTTCCTACCCATGATTTTGGTATAGCCGGCCCGATCTGTGGTCAAACTTGCGATATTTCTTATTTAATAAAGTAAAAGAAGTATATATATTACTACAGGAAGCACAAAAATTAGCTACATCACTACCGTAACAGTTAATATAATTTGATGTCAGAAAGGCAACATGATAAGGTAACAAATGGTGTAATGGTGTATTTATCTGAGCGAAATAGTTATCTTCAACAGACTGTTTTACTTCAAGCATGTGATATGCATGCTGTGACCTGTAACGTGGTGGTAATAAGAACGTTTCTTTTCCTATGAGAATCTGCGATTGGCGGATAGTGTAATACAGGCATACTTTTTCTCGACGTGTCTGCAAAACTTCACATTCCAATTGCTTTTTTTTTCCTTCATGTTGCAGTAAATCTTACACGACGTTCTTCTGACACAAATCGAGCAGCCAAAATTGACGCGTTTTCGAATATTTCCTTCCCCTCTTTTTCAGGATGGCTCATCAAATCACATCTGAGGGAATAACAACGGTGTTTCAATGGATACTATCACATATCGGTATCACAGGAAACAAGGTAGCTGATGCTCTGACGGCGTCAGCGCCCAAAATTGATAACTTCACTGATAACACTTTATGCAAATTCGATAACGCTCGACTACAGCTACAGCGCTCACACCCGAATAGTGTGTCGCCATGAGATCCCAGCCCACGCCAATCTTTGGCCGTGTTTGAACTCTATTGCTCAAGTTGAACATTGGGTGTGTTAATATTGCACATGGACAGACATGCGCCGAGCTATTCGTGCTCGACGTGTAGACACTTCAGAGCGAATTGCATGAGCACTTGCTGCTAGAATGCCCAACTTTCCACAGTTGTCGCTATGTGCTGCTGAGCATATTCCAGCAACCTAATCTTGCTCGAACGGCACTTAATATTTTGTTTCCAGTAGATCGTGACCACGGAGCTAGACTGTCGTCTATAATGCTCGTAGGCTGCGTGTGATGTGATGTGTTGTATGCGGTCCTCTTCTCTTTCTCTCCTCCTTCAGGGCGTGGGCATGATGCCACTTTAAGGAGACAATTGCTAGCCCGCGTCTCTATCTCTCTCTGTGGTTTTATATATACTGAATAATAATAATAATAATAATAATAATAATAATAATAATAATAATAATAATAATAATAATAATAATAATAATATCCCGCATTGTTTGTGGATGGCATACAGCACGTGAATGTTCAATAGTTTACTTCATAATGACTTTTTGTCTTTAGCATGGCGGCGAAGAGAGCCTAGTGAGCTTCCTACTCTACACGCCACATATCTTGCCCTGTAAATTCAAGGTTGCTGTCGAAGTTTGAGCCTCGTGAAATAACGAAAACAGTCACTTTAGCCGTTGCGTACAGCCGTATCTCTTCTTTTTATCTATGTCCAGGTCAACTGGTTGACTGTGAGCAGACATTTCTACACAAAAATTTAACGCTATCTTGTTATTTGGCCCTGGAAATGAAAAGGCAGAAAAGCGAAAACATTGAGCCAACATGAAAGGAAGTTGTGAGAAGAGACAAGTGTTTTTGTGGCGATATTTCTCGCTTCACTTGACCTCTTTCATTTAAAGTCCCGGACAGCTCGGGACCGCCCGGGGCGCGCATGGCATTCGTTTTCTAAAGGGATCAAAAAGCTACGTCCGCCGGCCCTAAAGGCGTCCGAAGCATGTTCGTATTTCACGTTCCAGGCTGACCGCGGACGCCCAAAACCTGCCGTAATGTTCTGGCTCCGCCTTCTAGCAGATGAAGAAAAAACTGGCTACGCATGTAGCCGTATTAAATTGAACGCCAGGAGATTTCTGGTGGCTTTCTCCTGGCATCTCCAGCGCTCGCTCTTCGCGCGTTTACTCAGCAGTTTAGTCGCGTCGTTCACAACGCACTCCTCAACAATCGTATACATTTCCATCTGCGTATCCAGGTAAATTAGTTCAACCAGTACTGTCGTCTCCACTGAAATATTCTGTCTTCCACGGCAATCCGATGGTTACAACGGTGAATCCTCCACTGAACGTTGAGGGCTGCACTCGTGCCACCTCTACAATCAAAACAGCTTGTGACACTCAGGGTGGATATAGTTCGTACCAGTTTCTGCATACAACGGTACCCGGTGCCGGTCTTTTCTTGAAAGCCTTCTTTGTTGATCGTCTATTTCGTACTGCATGTGTCAAGTGCTAGCAGTTGTTGACTGACGCCAGAACGTCGGCGGCAACTGCGTCGTGTGCGCCGAAATCTCCCTCCATCGTATCGCACGACACAAGTAGCAGACGACATATTGGGCGAAGCCAGGTGAGTGCTCCATCTACACGCGCTTCGGACTGCCTGGTACTGAGCGGCACTTCTGACCTACGCAGCTACGACGCGACCGTGACCTAGTTTCCTGTCAGTGAGGAATCAGAGTGCCAGCAGCTGACTTACACATTGAAGGAGTCCACACTGCGTCTGATATCTTTGTCGTCTTCTGGCGTGACCGATATGGCATCCGCAACAAGATCGTTCCCACCAGCCACACTTCGAGACAGACATAAGGATAAATTATCTGCGCAGTCTTGTTAAATTATCTCAGCGATACTCTGATTTCTTTCTTTCTATTTTCTTACGCTACGTCACCCACATGCCACTTCACTCATAACGCCGAAAGTACCCAACACACTAACCTACGCTTCTGGTACTTTCTTTTGCGATTACACGTAATATCACTTTTTGAATCATTCTACACCTCTAGGATCAGAGACAAAGTTTTTCGTGCCTTTCGGCAGCACCGGCGGCAGCGGAGCACTGATTTCTTCTATAAAAAAAATTAACCCACTATTACGATACATTCTAATAACAAATTTGAGCGTAGCTTACACGTGTTTTCATTTTGCAGTATATTGGCTGATGCTGACAAACTGTCTCATGCGGCAAGTTGCAAACGGAGCGAAGTGTGGCACGACTGGCTCGCTAATCGGGAGATCGGGAGAGGCATCGCATGGGTGACGCGTGGGCGCGATTCACCGCAGCGGCCGCACATAGACCTCCGCTCATGCTGCGCTTTGTTTCCATATCTGGTATCGGTGGACGCGCTCGCCGCATGCCTGATCTATGGCGTCATCGGTAGACAAACAACCCACGCTACTGTGGCTCCATCTCGTAGCGATTGTTGCCGCAAAACACGTCTCGCGTGGCATTAAGCTTTCCTTTTCACGCTTTCGCTATACCTTCCTCCACCGCTTTCCTCCTCGCGCTCTCTTTGCTATCACGGTGTTTTATCTCCCGCTGCTCTAAGAGTGCCCACCACTCAAGCGTCCTCCTCAGCCCTGCTGTAACGGCCGCAGACTTCTCGAGGCACAGGCTGCGCCGGCACATCATCGCCTGCCACCCGGACAAACGGGTATCCCTGGGCCGGCCTCCACGGCGTCTCCCACAGCACGGCCTCCCACGAAGGGATGCCTCGTTGCTCCTCCGACTGCGAGTTGGCTGCTACTGGACGGCAGTCCGCCGGCACCGCCTTGGGAAAGCAACCTCGCCAGCCTGTGCCTCCTGCAATGAACCAGAGACTCTGGAGCACCTCCTGCTGGCCTGCCCTGCTCACCTGCAGCACCGCGGCCGACTTTTTTATTTATTTATTTATTTATACACATACCTCACAGGCTCCAACTGGAGTATTGCGTGAGGGGGGTAAGAGAAACAACATGTCGAAAACAGGAGCAAAAAACATAGCTAACAACAAATCAAACAATTGAAAAAAAAAGTTGAATCGAAATACGCCGAACAACATCAAGCAAACGAAGAACAAGAACACTCTGGACGATCAGAAACGCGCATGGCTCATCAAATTCCTGCAAAGAACTGCAAGTGCATGTCAAGTGACATGCTGTCCACAGAATGACAGTCAAGTGACATGGTACAAATGAAACATGTGCGCATAACTACGGAATCAATTTTTTTAATGTTTCTCTAAACGTGTCCAGATTATTAATTTCAACAATGTGGCTTGGAAGATCGTTCCAAGCTGCTATTGCCAGAGGTAATGCAGATTTGTTAAATGCATTTGTGTGGCCGAAAACACGTGTGAAACTGTGTGCGTTATATAAGCGGCGAGATGTGCGAAATGGGCGGGAAAGGGGTAATGTAGTTGCGTGTTGACTGTGAGTGATTTTGTGCAGTAAGCAAAGCAGAGCTATCGTCCTTCTAGATTCAAGAGATGGGAGTGATAGTCATTTCTTTATAGCAGTCACGCTAGAATGCCTACTGTAATCTTTCGCGATGAAACGCGCGGCACGGTTTTGAACAGATTCGAGAGAATTTATTAAATATTCCTGATGTGGCGACCAGATGGCGGAAGCGAATTCAAGCTGCGGACGAACAAAGGTTCTGTACGCTATTGCACGAGTGGCTGAAGGGGCTTCACGTAGGTTTCGTTTTAGGTAACCAAGTGTGCTAGATGCTTTTGCTGTAACGTGTTTTATATGCGTCTTCCATGATAAGTTTGTTGTAATATGAATACCGAGATATTTGTACAAGGGGGTGACAGTGACAGCACTGTTGTTAAGCGAGTAAGTGTAAAGAGAGTTAGTTTTCTTTCGGCTGACAGTCATTAATTTGCATTTTTCAGTATTTAGTGACATTTGCCATAGCTTGCACCAGCTTGTAATCTTATCTAGATCTTTTTGAAGAGCTATGTGATCGTCGGGTGTCTTAATTTGGCGATAAACTATGCAATCGTCAGCAAATAATCTGATTGGTGATGTTATGTTCGATGGCAAATCATTTATGTAGATGAGAAACAATAGCGGACCCAGTACGCTACCTTGAGGTACACCAGATGACACATCGGCCAAGGAAGAAGAATGATTGTCAGTGAACGTAAACTGTTTGCGGGATGTGAGGAAGTTCCTTATCCACGATATTGTAAGGCTGTCTAGATGTAATGATGATAATTTGGCTATTAATCTAGAGTGGGGAACGCGATCAAAGGCTTTGGCAAAGTCAATAAAGATACTATCAATCTGGAAACCATTGTCTATGTATGTGAATAGCTCGTTAGTGAATTCAATTAGTTGAGTCTCACAGGAAAGTTCTTTCCTAAAACCGTGTTGCTTCGGATAGAAGAAATTGTTAGCTTCTAAGTGCTGCACAATATTAGATGCTATCACATGCTCCAGTAATTTACATGGAATGCTTGTTAATGATATGGGTCGGTAATTACTTATCCTACTTTTATCGCCCGACTTAAAGATGGGAATGATTTTCCCGATTTTCCAGTCACATGGTAGTTCCCCTGAGGATAAGGATTGCTCAAAAATACGTGATAGAATGGGGGCTGTATATGTGGACGTATGCTTTAAAATTTTATTATTTATACCATAAACGCCGGCTGAGGTAGAGACCTTTAGTTTTTTAATTAGGGATGAGATGCCGGCGGCATCAATCTTTATTGGTGCCATATACCTGTAGTTTACGTCTGCAATTGCGGGAATGGTAGAGTAATCCTCGCGTGTAAATATCGAGGTGAAAAAATTATTAAAAGCAACTGAGGATTCTTCTGAAATAGGTGCTCCGGCATTGTCTTGGAGTGAAATTCGGCTAGAGTCTTTTCGAGGGGAAATCACTGCCCAGAATTTTTTAGGGTTATTTTGCATCATGGATTGCAGGTCGTGTGAAAAGAATTTGTGCTTAGCGCTACGAATGTTACAGCAGTAATGTTTTTCGGACTTTTTATGTTTTAACCACGCCACTGCGGTTCCTTGACGCTTAGCAATTCTGAACAGGCGTTTCTTTTTATTTTTTAGTGAGCGCAGCGCCCTGTGATACCATGGTTTAGAACTATTTACCCGGAAGTGAATTAGTGGAATATGAGCATGTGTAAGCTGCATTAGTGTTTCCTTAAAGAGCTTCCAGTTTTCCTCAACAGGCCGGGAAACAAAATTACGTATGAACGAGCTGTAGAAATTCTCTAAACCTATGTTGATGGCAGTGAAATCAGCTTTCTTATAATTAAATATGCGCTTAGGTGTTGTAGTGCGTTTGTATAATGGTAGTTCTATTGTGAGGTTAATGAGTAGATGATCACTAAAACCAGGCATCAAAGAAACCGATGCAACTGTTTCAGGGATTGATGTGAAAACGAGGTCAAGAACATTATTGCCACGAGTGGGTTTCTGAATCATTTGCACTAGAGAAAAGTCTAGTGCAAGCGCTACGAAATCGTTGGAGTGTTGGCAGGGTGACGTTAGGTTAGCCCAGTCAATTTCTGGGTAATTAAAATCACCAAATAAAAATATGTTACCTTTAGGAAATTTCTTAGTAATTTCGCAAAGATTTTCATACAAATATGACGTGAACGTTTCTGTACTGTCTGGTGGTCGATAACATATTCCAAATACGTTCTTTGAATGCGAAGATGGAATGCAGACCCAGGTTATTTCAAGTGGACTTGAGATTTCAAGTGGAAAGGCAGTAATGTCTTTTTTTACGGCTATCAATACCCCGCCTCCCCTTCTTCCGTCTCTGTCTTTACGATAGATGCTGTAGTCAACTGATGGTTGTAGGACTTCGTCATCAATGATATCGGAGTGGAGCCATGTTTCTGTGACTAGTAGAATATCACAATTGCTGTTTTCTAGATGCGAACAAACTTCGACACGTTTTGGGAGTAAACTGCGCATATTCGTGAACGATATCGAAATCTGCGCTACATCATTATGGACACTTGCATTAGGAGGTGGATTACTATCAGATGAGTCTGCCAGCCTTCGAAACTGCTATCTAGATGATTTAATAACACTGTCAGTGTCAGCGCAGTACGTGAACACGGTATTCTCTATGCGCAGTTTATCGACGGCTAGCTTAAACGGCACATTTTTGGATTTCCCAAATTCTATTAACTTTCTTCTGGCTACTCGTGCTTGCAATGAAAAGTCTTCGCGCACAGCAAAATTTGTATTTTTGAACTTATAACCTTTTTCTATTACTCTTTGCTTATCCTTGAAGAAGGTGAATTTAGTAATAATCGGTCTACATTTACCCATTTGATATTTGCCAAGACGATGCGCACGGTCGATTTGCGAAGATTCGATTGTAACGCCAAGCTCTTTTTAACAAATATCAATGACTCTGCCTTCAGACGCTGACCATGTTTCATTGGAATCGTCGGGGATGCCAAAAAAGAGGAGATTACATCGCCTTAGCCGATTTTCCGTATCATCGCATCTTGATTCAATAGTCTTAATTTGCTGAGATATTGAATTAATAGCTTCAGGCGAGCGGAGTGGCAATGCACTTTGGCTTTTTTTCAGCGATGACGTGTCAACCTCAAGAACACGTATTCTTGAAGATAGCTGTTGCAGTTCCTCGTTGACAGATGCTTGCCAGTGCTTAAGTGCGTGTAAATCACTACGCATATCTGCCTGCCCGCTTTCAATCCTTGTTACGGTTTCCAAAACAGTTGTTAACAATTCTTCTGTAGAAGGTCCCGGATTTGTCTCGACATCGCCAGATAGAAGCAGAGTCATTATTTTAACGCACATTGCTACGCAGCTGCTACAACGCTTAAACGAGTTAGAGAGCTCAGTGGGGCACAACACCAAGAATAGGCAACGGTTGCTACTCCGAACGGAAAAACAATCAAGGTATCTAACCTGAAACATGATTAAGGGTGAGTGCGCCATTCCTGCAGTGGTGTTGTGCCCCAGTGAAGTGCTCGCCGAGGAATCCTTATGTAGTCTGAGGCCACGATTGATAGCGGAAGCGGTAGATGTAGGTACAGGTTGCCAGCTATCGTGGGATGTCCGGCCAAAAAGCACTGGTGGCGTCAAATAGTTGAAAGAGTCCGGGAGAGGCCAGCTTGTTGATGCATCCGCGGTGCACGCAGTAGCAGTCACTGAAGCTGCCGGGCACGCAGCCACGGGCACAATCGTCAGCACGGCCACCTGAAACATGATTAAGGGTGAGTGCGCCATTCCTGCAGTGGATTCCTGCAGGAGTTCCACTGCCTGGGACTCCCATGTTCACGACAGGAAAATATCCTCTTTCGCTGTCGTAATCAGCTACCAGCCTTCCTAAGTGTCGTTGAGTACCTCGACTCGTCGGGGCTCTCGGCGGGACTATAGGAAATTTCTACAAAGACGGATAGCCTAACGGCCATCCCACCACCTCGGGCTTCCTGATCCACCACAACTTCGCTTCTGCTGGGCCACCTCCTATGCGGTCTATCGCCAGCCTGCTCCTCCAGTCGAAACCACTGGGCCCTCCCGGCCGGGCTGCTCTGATGCTGCTAGGACGACCCTCTACCTTTCTCCCCTCCTACCTTCTCTCTCCTTTACTCCCATCTTCGGCACCCTGCTGGCGCTGAGCCATGCTCCCGCATGGGTTGCAGAAGATAGTGCCAGCCTTTTCTCCTTTCCCCACAAGAACCACTTCTCTCTCCCACTGCGCTCCGCGTTCGCTGCTTCATCCTTCGCTGTGCTCGTTCGCTCGGTTACGCTGAGGGACGCCAAGGTACGCCGACGCTAAACGCAGGAACAGGCGCTTTGAAATTAAGGCTGAACACATCTCATGATAATTGTCTCAGTTAATGCGACAGAATTGACACACACACACATGGTTGAACACAAACACACATTTATTCTTGCGAAAGCATTACATGCCCCATGAAGCGGAAAGTTCGGCGTCTGGCATTTACATCCGATGGTACCAACGCCCA